>NW_010523740.1:0-5281 GCF_000687285.1 Phaethon lepturus | reverse complement strand
CGCTCCTGGAATGCCATGTAAAGGTCCAACTGACCAAGGTAATCGTGGTATAACGATTTTTATAATATAGCCTTTTCAGGGAATTGCAGCTGGGGCAGGGTAATGGGATAACTTTCAAACATTAGTGGAGCACCACTAGAACGAAAGCAGTGAGGTAAGAAAATTTAAAAATGACCCTAATGAGTGAGACCCAGGACTTAGCCTGAATCGCTACCGAGAGTCTGCCCTGAGAGAGAGAATGAGTGCATTTGGGCCCGAGGCTAACTAAAATCAACTGCTTCAGGGATCTTGCCTGGTATCATCAGCCTCCCCTGGGTTCACAGCGGCTGAGCTTTTTCTCTTTGCAAATAGTAGCCTCAGAGAAACAGTGGGACCCTGTCTGGATCTATTTGCAAGACCCTGAATATTTGCTTAACTGCCTGGGTGAAGAAACTGACGGTGTGTTCCTGAAATTCCAAGAAGGACTTTGATCTGCTTTTCTCTTCCCAGGCAGTAGGGTAAGGGAAGGAGTAGTACACTTTCGTAACCAGAAGTAAATCACAGACACTTGTCATTGCAGGGAGTCCTAGCCGCTCACTTTCAGCTGCAAACCATTTTCTGAAAAAACAGAAAATCTGCTTGCGAACCTGCACGAGACAGCACAAACTGATTACTGAAAGGCCTCCTGAGTCTGCTACGTATCTAGTGCTGAAGCAGTTTATTCTTTACATGGAGTAAATTAACTCTCAGAAAAGCTTCAGGTGATTATTGTGAAAATTGTTGCTGCGGTTCGTCAGAAGCTATAGCCGTTTCGCCATGATTTTGAAAATGTGTTTTTTCCTCCTGGGGAGCAATGTCAAAACTCTCTGTAAATTCAAAATTTTGGGGGAAAAATGTTTCATTCTTTTTTGTCTATTTACATGCAATTTATCTTATATATGACTTGTCCAAGTACTTTTTTTATATACTGTAATATTAAGAAGTTAGAGAAACTTCAATGGGAACTTTATTTTAAAGCAAAAAATCAAGTCATCTAATTCTAGTTTGCTAGTAATATTCTAGCAATTCGAGTATTTAATTCCAATTCTCATTGCTTTATAGATAGGCATTTTTAGATTAAATGTTCCTAATTGAAGGTCCCAGTGAAAAATGTGGATTTTGGTGACCCCTAGGTTTTTCTCACAGCAACACTACAGAGAAGAGCATGTGCAAGGGGGATCAAGATGCTCGCAGCTGCTTGTGATTTGGTCTACTGGTATACACTACGCCTTGCCAGCAAAAGCGTCTAGTGCCCATGCCTCTGCTCTCCAGAGTCACCTCAGTGCTATAAAGCAACTCTTACTGCAAGAGCCCAGCCTTCAGCACGCGATGGGAGCTTCCCCAGCAAGCCCTGAGGATGGAGTGCAGGGTGGGAGAGAGGCGGGCAGGGATGTAACAGCAGCTGCCATCCCAAAGCACACAGACTCCTCTCACAAAGCCACAACAAGGGGGAGCTGAGCTTTCCACAGAAAACAAAGATTGTTTTGTTTTCCCCCTTCCTCGGTGAGGATTTTATAAATAGCATTGTTCTGGTTTTATGTGTTCTCCTACCAGCTCATCAGTTTCTGCTAGGAAGAAGACAGGAGTTACGGAAATAGGAGTTATGCTCTTTGTTGAATTCAACTTATGGCTAAAGAACCAATGTATTTTTCAGTCTTTTACACGGGCTCAACCTTTGGGTCAGCACTGGGAGGACCGTAATGTAGTACCCTCTGGATATAATCCTTCAACTGCCTCGGCTGCCTCAAGGGCTGCGCTGAGCTCTGGCCGTGTAATCACACCAGCTGGTCCATGGCAGTCCACAGTATTTTTCAGGCTCCTTTAAATCAAATAGTATTTTCAAATGCTTTGAAACAGAATATATTGTATGTATGAGGTACATGTGTACGTGGTGACCTGTTCTGTGTACTATGTACAGCGATACCTCTGCATACAGAGGAACCGGGGGGAAAACTCAGTTCTTTGTCACCCTTGCCCTGTCGTGGAGGCTGGCAATATAATGCTTGTCAGATGGTAGGTGAGGCCATGGCTGATCTGCAGCACTATCATAGTTTACCAAAATATAATGCTCTCCAGCTGCACAGATGATTCCAAGAGTTTATAACTTTTTTACCTTTAAATGTGTACTTTGACTTAGATAACCTGAAACCAAAGGTGGCTGTTAAGAGATGTGTTTATGAGGTACTATTGCACCTAAATAAATAACACTACCATAAAATAGCCTCCAAAGGCCTTTATTTTCCTTCAAGAGACTATGTGGGCTCAGAATATTTTGAGTTTAATATTTTCTAAATAAGAGAAAGCTTGGAAATAAGGGCTAAGAATCTATGGCAGGAGTTTATTTTAAATAACACGGACCATCACCTCAGTTGTTTGCTATGCACTTGCTTTACCTGTTAGCTCCAGGAAAGGAAAAAGCAGAGAGGTAAGAGAGAATGTTATTTCTGTAATTTGTTTAGAGAGAATGCATTATCAGCCCTTGTCCCAGCATAATCTCCTCCTCCTCCATGTGAATGGTGGATTTAGGAGCTTTTGAAGCCTTGCTTTTTCCCTTCCCTTCTCTACCCTCCAGAGCCTGCCAACAGAAAAAAGAAAACAAAAAGCAAACCAAAATGGACGAATAAAAGTTTCAGTGCAAGGCACTGTTCATTTGGATGTGCTCTGATAAAGGAACTGGTTTTGCCAGAGGGTTTGCTCATGTATTTGTATACTGTAAATCACAGCGGGTTCACATTTGCAGCTCAAATAGCTATGAAAATGTACAAAAAGCTACCTCCATATTGGGTGCATCATGCCTACACTTCTGCACCAACAAGAAGGGAGGTTGTGGGGTGACAGATGTGGTGAGGAATGTTTTCACATCCTCCTTCTTCTTGTCGAAGTGTTAGAGTGCAAGGAGGAGTGCATGTCTAAATCCCACAGAAAATTTTTCTGCAAATGTCACTACCTGATTCTTAATTTTGTACTGTTGCTCATCTTTGTTTTTTCAAAAAACTTTGAAAAACACAGACTTCATGCAAATCAGATCAATATCTCTTCATATATTTCAGTCTCTCATATACTATGTTGTGTGAGCAAACTAAAAATAGGTACAATATGTTAAGTAAGTGCAGTGATATTCTATGTCTTCCTCTTCTTAATCTCCTTGTGGGTAAGGAAGAGGATATTTGAAGTTGTATCTATAGCTGTATCAGCCTCCCATCCATGATATGATCCATCCATGAACGAGGCAGTATTGACAAGAGAATATATTCATCAAAAGATGTGAATCACCTATAACAGAAGAATAATTAAATAAGCTATAATTGATAAAAATAATTGCATGGTAGTGACACAATAAACAAACAAGCAAGGATTTTTGTCACCTTTCCAATCTCTTCCCTTGCTATCCTCAGAAGCAGGGCTATGGAGTGAATTCTGCTCTCTGCAGTTTGCAATTTTCTTTTGTGTGCACTCTTCAGGAAATAATTTTCCTTGCGGGGATATCATTTCACACCGTGCTTTTGCTACAGCTTTTTTCTCCTTTACCTTTCACCTCAAACTTAGAGTGCAATATAGGCAATGAGCTGCAACTTTAACTAGACTGTTGGCTACATGATAACATAGGACAGATCATATTCTAAGTGGGGTCACAGTGTGCAAGACTTACCAGTGAAAACCATGCAGAGTTTTGTCCTCATTCTTAAATGTTCAGCAGTTTACAATGGAGTAATATTTTTCATTCCTCCGTGGACAGCTAATGGCCATGAGATTACCACTCTGGTTTTTGTGTGTTATGTCACGTATAATATAGTTTGTGGCATCCTAGCTTACGTTCCACAGAAAAAAAGCCTGTGACCTTTCCACAGGAAAAAAAGTGTCCTTTGCAGTGGTTTAACAAACTCCAGAGCCTGTAGAATTTTGATAAAAAAATTGAAGATTTTAAAGATGAAAATCAGCATTAGCCCATCACCTCACTGTGAGAAGAATAGTCTCAAAATAGACAGACTAAGCAAATAAATATTGTTCCATGCATTGATTTTAATCCAGAGACTTTTGGCACTTAACCTTGTTCAAAGTGACACCACGAGGTGAAATGTCAAAGTGCCTTGATAGATCTCGTCTAGAGCACAAATCTTGGCTGAAGGAACTGGGGTTGTTTAGTCTGGAGAAGAGGAGGCTGAGGGGAGACTTCATCACTCTCTACAACTACCTGGAAGGGGGTTGTGGCAACGAGGGTGTTGGTGTCTTCTCCCAGGTAACTAGCAATAGGACAAGAGGAAATGGCCTCAAGTTGCACCAGGGAGGTTTAGACTAGACATTAGGAAAAACTTCTTTACTGAGAGTGTGATCAAACATTGGAACAGGCTGCCCAGGGAGGTGGTGGAGTCACCATCACTGGAGATGTTCAAAAAGCATGTAGTTGTGGCACTTGGGGACATGGTTGAGTGGGCATGGTGGTATTGGGTTGATGGTTGGACTTGATGACCTTAAAGGTCTTTTCCAACCTTAATGACCCTGTGATTCTGTGATCTCAGGACTGCTGTGGAAACCGGAGCCTCACATGGGCTTTTCTGTATAGCTTAACAAAGAAATTGGAGTCATAGCTGTGAGATAATTAGCTAAGCAGACTAAAAGTGTGCGGTCTCTGTGGATTTAGGAGATTAACTGGAAGACACCTTTGTGTCTGCATTTGGGGGCAGTTTTTTGAGATGTGTAGCTGGCTGATATGAGCACACCTGAATGTTTATTTTTTTCTCCTGTCATATACACTAGATCATTAATAGGCTTTCCAGGAAACGGGGAAAGGCTTTTTTTCCCAGGGTATATTTTTTTCATGTTATATTCATACTTCTGTAAGAAACAAGCAGTGCAATGACCTTTATGCCAAAGTGGTATGAAACCTGATGTTTTTGACAGGACAAGATCAAGAAGGTTTCTGTATGCTCTGCACTGAGTGTGTCCCCTTTTTGTTTCCCATAGATTCCTTGCTCTTTCTCCTGTATCAGTAACATTTCTCACTCATTCTCCGTATCTTTGCATTCTTGGGACTTCCCCAGCTTTGTTATCACAACTCGAATTTAAAAGCCGACCGATCCCTTGGTTTCCCCACGTGGGTTTTTCTCCCTTCAGAGCTCCGGTGCGTTGGGGGTTGTTTCAGTCAGTGAAAAACAGGCGTTGCCACGAGGCTGGAGCACCTCACGGGCCTCGGCGCGGGCGGCGCCCGTCGCAGTGGGGTGAGGCAGGCAGCCCCGCACCACAGGCGGTGGCGGCTCCCCTGGCT
>NW_010523739.1:0-4742 GCF_000687285.1 Phaethon lepturus | reverse complement strand
GAACGCCGAGCGCAGAGCTGCCCACGCCGAGGGGGAGGCGGCCGCTGCTTCGCGCTTTCACTTCCCCGGGCGCTCCCCGAGTGCCGCGGGACACGTGCACAAGAAAAAGCAGCCGGTTAATTTTAGATACCAGTTGTCTTTTCTCCGGCCCGCTTCTGTGGCCCCTTCATACCCCTGCCTGGCTTGACAAAGGCGGGCCAAGCGGGCTTAGGGGACAGCGTGCTGAAGCGCAGAAATTCGTCTGGGAACAGTAAAACGCTTCTCGTCTCGCGGCTGTTGTGTTATTTCAGAGATGAGCTGGTGCCTTATATTCCCAGGACTGGTTGTCGGTCAGCGTCAGACAAATATTCAGAAAGGCCTCTTGGGTCTGCTGTCTTGCCGACGTAGCACACGCACGGCCCGAGCAAGCTATGGCCTGCTGAAACCTCTTCTGTCCGGCCACCTATTGCACCACCCCTGAACAAAACACCGAAATACTGATTCAGGCACATCGCGGCTAAACTGCTCTGTCACTCGACAAGGCTACATTACCTGGATTTGTCAGGCTTTCTTAGAGTTATTTGTCAGGCGGAATTATCTGTTGGGCTTTTTAGAATTACCCACATTCATATTTGTTATGGAGAGAGAAAAAGGGGAGTTAGTTTATGGCAGCAAAGAATGACTTGTGAAGGGGCACTGCTGTTCTGCACACTAACATTGCCCATCCGTTCTAAAAGGTATGCTGCCAGCTACAGACAAAAAGTTTGTACATATACTGAAATGTGTGGATTTTTATTAAGACTCAGTTATCTCACAGTTCTCATTTCTACAGTGCCAGTATATTCCTGCAAGGAAAACAGTTTCAGGCACCCACCCCCTCTGACGCCCGTTACAAACTGCACTGTTATGCCAAAGGGAAAATGCTGGAGAGATGCTGCCTTGAAGGCACCAAAAAGGCCGTTGCAAGAGGAAGCCCCTGAGACACCTCGAAATTTTCTTTACTGCTTTCTTTATACAAAAGGCACCCAAACCATAGACTGAAGGCATGCTGCCTCCAGTGCACGGCAACGCCATAGGCCCTTTCTGCATTGGGATGAAAGAAGCCTAAGTAATTTGTTAAGAGACTAAACTCATCAATAGCCAGAGTTTTGGGTTTGCACAGGCTGTGTGAAGTCACACCAAAGCCTCTTCTCTGCCTGGTGAGGAGCAGGAACCTATGGTCTCCAGCACTGAAGCTCAGGGCTCTTGGTGCCAGTCTATTGGCATAGTAGAGCCTGGCTAGTCCAGGTGGTTTGTCCTCTCTTTTTTGACCATAAATGCCACCTTGAAGCTTCCTTTCCTTTTGAAATGAGGACATGTGTCTCCTGGCGAGACGCTCCACAGTGAGGTCATTCTCAGCCAGCTCTGTGGGTGACCACCACTTACCGAATGAAGACTGCTCAGCCCTGTGCCTTCAGAAGATCCTCACACTCTGTCTTGAACCCTTGCTTGGCAAAGTCTCCCAGGGAACAGTAGGAGTTTTGAATGAATGAGGTTTCTAGGATCAAGCCACAGATAAATGATGTTTGTTGCCTTGCAGTCATATGGAACTTGTCTGATCATTGTAAAAATAAGAGTTAAGACTGAAGCTGAGAAAGAACAGGACACTAAATTATCATTGTAGTATACAGAGCAAAACCCAAGTGTTCAGATTTCCATTTCAAAACTGCTCTTTTTGTGCTAGTGTTTTCACAATGGATCAGCCTGAAACTTGGCTCTGAGTGGGAAAATGTGCCCCTTTGAGCAAATGAGCTTCTAGTCTGTATACTTGTTTGTTAAACTTGGAGAGCAGGGGAGCCTAAAGCCTTAATTAATGTCACTTGTGATATTAAGAGCCAAATAATAGAGCAGCAAGTCAATTTGCAAAAGTGAAGACAAAAAGGCAACAGGGAACATTAAAACAGTTGTGTCAGTTCCTATGGATTTCTGTAAGACTCACAAGCAATGCCTTGAAAAAGCGGGGAAAGAAGAAAGCAATTTTGCCCTCTTTTTTTGTTTTGTTTGCAGAGTCTCAGGATAATTGTCCCGTGTAAACAGTTCCTTTGATAGAGGAGGAAGTTAGGTCTATTAAGTTGCTCAGCAACTTCAGTGTTGAATTTATTGCAGTGTTTGTTTTAAAACAGATCTGCATGTTTCATATAAAATACTTTCAGATTTGACATTTCTACTTTCCAAACCATCCAAGACTCGGATAGTTTGTTACACATTTAAAATTCAGCTGTGTTTTGCTGAAAAGTTTATGAGCTCTTCTTCTGTTCTCTAAATAAAGTTGAGCATCCGAGTGAGAACTGGGGTTTCTGACTTGGCCTGAGTCCGTACCCAAAAGCTTCATCTATCATCTCAGACAATAGAGAACCATGAACCCTGGAACACAAAACTGATGAGACTCTCACAGCAGAAGGTTCTTCCTATTTTCTGACCTTTCTGTCACTGAGTCAGACTCAGTATTTGCCAAGCAGGGCTTAGTTCAAGTCAAACACAGCAACCACTAGCTTTGAGAGAAGCGGCAAAATTCAAATTTCCAATACAGAGACTATTGTCTACCTGATGACTTTTATCCCCTAAAACCCCATATAATCTTTCTGCATTTCCCGGCTTGAAAAATGACCATAGGTACAAACACTCCGGTCTCTTTGACTGCCTGGGAATTTGGATCTTTGAGGAAGTTAATGGGATTACCCAAGTGATGAGGGACTTATCCATGTGAGAAGAGGTTTAAGAGGGCTATCCCTTAACTCGGCAATGACGTTCTGCATGTGCGTCGGGAACGATTCGATTTGCATTACTTCGTCTCAGCCGCTCTACGCCGTTAGACTTAAACAGGCTATTCTTGGAGAAAAGGAGTGCCTAAAACAGCAGTGATTTTTACTCTGGTCATACATTGCTTGGCTTTGTTGGAGCGCTGGTGTAGTGTCAGTCCGGGAATCCCGCTAAGCAGAAGCAGTTGTCCTCTTTTTTGCCCCTGGACATCTGGACACACTGTGGCTGCAGCTGTAGATCTGGCACCCGCAGCAACTTCTCAGGCTGAAATTCGTAGTGTTTATTTTAGTATTTTAAAAAGTAAACTTTTCTCTCTGAAAACTAAAAAATAAGAGAAAAATGTGGATTTTTCCTCAAGAGTCAGCATGAAATGTCTTAGAAAAGAGGCAGAAAAATTCTGTATCTGACAGATAATTATATTTTGTAAAAGCAAAGCAAGAAAGAATCAGAGCTTTAGGCAGGTATAAGTCTTTCCATATCAAGTCATCTCTTTATGCACTGAAGTTAAAAAGCAAAACAGAGGAGTGTCTTTGATTTGGTCCGAAAAAAGAGACATTATTCTCTATAGTACAAGCATGTCCATGCATTTTGCTGCCAAAATGTTTTTTTTTCAAATCTCTGAAGTGCTAGAGTATTACTATGTAAAAGCAAATATTAGTGTTTTAGATAGGTAGATCTATATATTTAATAAGTTTCTGCTGTGCAAACATTTGTATTATATGAGATTTTAAGTATTTTAAATTTTTTGTCAGTTTTATCTTCTTTTTAAAGTAATGTAGGAGGAACCGACTGTTCTGGTAGTATTAGATAAATGTAAACTAGTACAAAGCCCCGATCATGAGCTAAAAATGCCAGACACCTGGGTGTGGTCTGGGCAGTCCATGTTTCTGTGCGTCTCGGGGTGATGGTCAGATGTCGAAGGTGGGGTGCGACCTAGGCCACTAACAAGGTGGCCACGTCTCGAGCTCAGAGGTAAGCTGGAAATTTCTCTCTGCTCTGAGCGTCACTCCAGCCCATTTTCCCAGATGCAGAGGGGACAAATCACTGCTTGAGGCTTAGCTGAAGCCAGGCTCCTCACAGGGAGGCTGGGAATGCAGCTACTTTCCCTGCGAGTTTACTCGAATTACTGGTGGATACCCATTACCTCGCAGAACTGGTCGACATTATTAATGCTGAAATCTATGGGGATACAAACAAGTATTTGACTGAACTGGGGGGGCAGAGGAGATTAAACTACCAACATCCTCCAAATTCATACCTTGACTACAGCTCAGCCTCTGGGTAGACAAAGAGAGGAATAACCTAAGTGCTAGTCCTTTTGTGACACCGCTAGACACCACTGCTGTCAGCTGTGCAGGCAGCCTCCGCACAGGCACTGAGGGAGTAAACAAGGGAAGAGGATGTGGAGAAAGACTAAAATACAGCAGTTGTTGTATTGAATGATCCGATTGCCATGGTTTCCCAAGTAAGATGAGGCTGCATCATATCAGGAGGAGGCAAAGGAAAGGAGGCAGGGCAGGCTTGGCAAGATCCTCCTCTTAAATCAGTGCTTTGTGCAGATTTGTAGTACAATTCATTTCTTTAAAGAGTGATATGCCTTTGATAAGCTGCCCGGGAGAGGAGGAGGGTACTGAGATAGGGCTACCTGGGCTGTGAGCAAAGCCCCGCAGCTGGCCACCCACCCTGAGCCGGGGGCTGTCACCCCTGCTTCGGCAGCGCCCGCAGCCAGGTCCCAAAGGGGCATCTGGTGCCAGCACCGCACGCTGTGATCCTCGCCTGGTCTGAAGCCATTCCTGTAGTACTCTCTTCAGTGTTCTTCAAGCAGCTGCTTGAAAATTATTTCAGGAAACCAAAGTAAACACCCCTCCGGAGCGAGCGGTTTCCTTCTCCTGGATGCCGGGGAAGACGGGGAGAAAGCGGCGGAGCCGGCGGCAGCGCGGGCTCTGCGGTGCTGCCGCCGGGCG
>NW_010523738.1:7083-19486 GCF_000687285.1 Phaethon lepturus | reverse complement strand
TTTTCCAACCTTAATGATTCTGTGATTTTATAAATCTATCTGCATCAATATATGTTGAGATATATATATGTGTGTGTGTATATATATAAGTTTATAATACCTTTCTTTTGTAGACTGTTACAGCTTTTTCTGGTGCAGTGCCCCTTTTTTGTCTTCAGAAGGATCCCTCAATCTGAAAGGCATGCCGCAATAATTCAGAGCCACTCTTGATTGTTTACTTTTACAGTTTTATTTTGTGGTTTGTTTTTTTCTGTGTGATGCAGGAGTTGTTTGGTCAATAGCTAAATGATGTTCCTTAGAGAATAATTCTTTACGGTGAATGTGCTGTTTTGGGATACTCTTTCTACCAGTCAGTATACTGCTATACTTTATGAGTGTTCCTTACCTGGGATTCTGCATGAATGATGGAGCTGAAGGGTGTGTGTATTGCTGTTATACCTTTCTGTGGGGGCATGAGGACTTCTATAGCACAGAGTTAGCCCTGCAGCTGTTGCTATTTGAAGATTTGTCACTTACCTCTGAAGAAAGATCTTCACAAGCTATGTTTCTTGGTACCTACAATTAAGATAAAATTGGAAAAGGGGGGCTTTTAAAAAAGTCTTATGAAGCTTTGGTGTGGTAGAAACTCTCCATAGTTGCCCAAAGATGTCCTAAGGGATGAAACAGGAATGGGAAGATTTTTACCAAGTTTTTTAGTAGCCACAAAAGCCAAGGTCAGCTGTTTTCTAAACTGCAAAGTCAGATCGCATGTTCTTCCAGAATGTAATTGAAAGGTCTTGTTACATAAATGTGGTCTGTTGGTGCTTTTGGAGAATTATCGTCTTTACTGTGTGAACTGTATGAAGGGCCGTGACCTGTATGGCTACTACCCAAGTTATTCAAGCCCTCCTGCTCCCCAGTCACTCAGTCTCATTTTCTGTTGGTATTCAAGTGGTACCATATAATCCAAGAAACATGTATATATAAGTCAAGACTGCACGTTGCCCAGCTTGGATGGTCTGCTCTTTCATTGCTCAGAGGTAAAATGGAACATTAATTAACGTGTTGCTTCATGGCAAACTACACAAGTACTAATTTCACTCCAGCATGCAGCTCGTGCAGGGAGTCTTTTCCCACAAAATTGTCCCCTTTGTCTTAAATGTTTTATAATTTTGGAAGCTGTGTCTTGCCTTTAATTGCTGTGTTCATGGAACTGCACTTCTAATACTGTAAGAGGGATCAGGTTGTACACGTGGTCTTTCAGCATGTGAACTGAGAATCTGGTGAGTAATTTCTGTCTTCCTCGTGTATGTGGCATTCTTTAATGCTACATAGCTTCTGCAGAGTGTTTTAAGGAAAAACTGTGGGTTTTTTTTTTTAATTGAACTATTTGAAGTGAATAAGTTGATATCATTTCACCCTCCTGGTTTCTTTTTCTTCTCAGGCTGGCCTTACAGGTCCTCTGCAGAAGGAAGAGTTGCAGCTGGGAGTGGATGCTGCTAACAGGGCAGCACAACAGTATCAGCAAAGTAAGGATCAGCAGAAATTATTGCAGCAAGGCAACTGTAGATGTGATCAAAAGGATGAGACAGCACGGTATTTGGTTCTATGCGGGGATATGTAAGGTCTCTCAGACGGTTATGAATGTTCCTTTAAGTGCTTCATGGCTGTGAAGAACACTAAAGAGACAGTTTCCCTGATTATTTGTAGTGTCTTTTATCTAGCTCTTACAATACTGCTGGAGAGAACCGCATATAATTTGAAATATTAAGAAGCAGGGAACTTTTGCACCCACCTTAAATAACCTCTCTTTCTAGAGTGCTTATATGAGGTTTTTGTGCTATGGATCTGTGAAGGAAATCTGAATTGCTCAATGAGGTGTGAAAGCTGCTGACCATTGACATAAATCTTCCTTGGTTTGAGTTACAGAACTTTTAACTGTACTGTTTCTAAATATCAGGTAGCAAATAAAATGCAGATCACGATGGCTGATTTTTTTTTTTTTTTCTTTTTGATTGATGCTTCTGACACCATGCAGAGCTCTTTTTCTGGAGAAGAAGGTTCAGTTCTGGCTGTGCAGGAAATTAGTTCAATTTGTAATAGGTAGAAAGGAGACTACTAGAGATCTGGAGAGAGAGGGTTTAGAATAGAAGAAGAGAATAGTGAATGCTTAATAACCAGGAAGCTACCTTTGGCATGGGGCTGGTCACTTGTTTACCTACTTGCACTATTTTAAAGTTGGCCAACGTGTACCCACTATAGAGTGCTTGTTACTGCCTTGAGCAGGATAGACGCAGGATAGACATGGACAGGAAGAAAAAGTTGTCGCTACTCATCTATCCAAAAATTTGCAATTATGAGGTTTCTTGCTATCAGAAGGCTGAAATAGTGAAACAATCATTTGATAACCAGGCAAAAAGGTGAACTGTTTTTAAACATGAGCTTTATTTTAAAGAATTGCATATTTTAGTTGTCTGCAGTAATGGAAGACTAACTGGGGAAGTATGAATCAGAAAGCTTTGCTCATTTCCCACAGCTAAGGGAACTATTCTTTTTCTTGTTAGGTATCTGACTATTGAGTAGAATAAAAGTGCCCTTATTACCGGGGACTCAACTTCGTCATTCTTTATGCTGCCTCTTTGAACTTCTAGGGCTGGCAGCAGTAGCCAAAATTAATTCTGCAATTCGAATGGGTGATGCTGAGAAGACTGTAGCAGAAATGATGAATCCGGAGGCCCAGTTACCAGAGGTTTATGTATTTGCTGCAGATCTTTACCAAAGGGAGCTGGCCACCTTGCAGCAACAGAGCCCTGAAGTAAGTTCTCTCTTATTTCTGGAAGTCTGTGTGGATCACGGGGTCTACCTTGTCTGTTTTGTTAAATGTATTCTCTGGAAGAAACCTATCTTGAGTCTTCATGGAAGTGCTTTGGTGTTCAGTCTGTTCTGATGTGAAATTTAATCACTAAATCTTGAACTAATTGGCCCTGTAAGATTCTACTTTAATATCTTACTCGGAGTTCTAGCTTTATGATACTAATCTTTCTACTTCTTTGTCATAAAGATTGTCCCTTTGCTGTGTTATATTTTGTCTATTCTGCCAACTACTCTATTCTGTTTTCTATGTGCACCAAGCGTTTGTAAAGAGCGAGTGGAATTAATTTGTTGTCCTCTTTGTATGCAGGGTAACCTCACCCATCCAGAATTATCTGTTGCTGTAGAGATGCTCTCTTCTGTGGCCCTGATTAATAGGGCGTTGGATTCAGGGGATGTGAATACAGTGTGGAAGCAACTGAGCAGTCCTGTCACAGGGCTTACAAACATTGAGGATGAGAACTCTCAGAGGTGGATATTTCAAGGAATCATGTCTCTCCTTGATGTTGCTTATATGCTGTGACTGAAAATTTTTTTCACTTCTTACACTTTACATTCTTTCTGCATTATTTATTACAGTATTGATTTAACCTCTGTTGGCTCTTAAGTCTTGTTGTTGTGATTGAATCTTAGTGGTCTGATTTCTGTGCTGTCTCTCAACGCTTTCTCATGGATTTCATGTTAAAGCCATGTTGCGGTACCATTAGGTTGTCACTAATGCTGTGCCAGCTCACCCACTGTGTTCTTTGCCCTGGTCCTTCATTCAGTGTTTTTTTTTTGATTATTTCACACTTGGGCTGCCCATCCTGCACACAGCCTTTCCTCTTTCTTTTCTTCCCCCTTTTCATATTTGTTCTCGTTTCAACCCTCATGTTACCTCTTCCACTTCATGTACAATTCTTGTGCTGTGTTGTGTGTTTCCTGGCCAGCTTGTTGCGATGTGATGTTTGTTGGTTTTGGTGTTTGTTCTTTGACAGATATATCGATGATTTGATGAAGCTGAAAGCTCAAACACGTGCAGAAGGAACTGAATTTATCACATGGAATGATATCCAGTCATGTGTTGATCGTGTAAACATAGTTGTGCATGAAGAACATGAAAGTAAGTTTTTCTGCTGGACTCATGCTAGACTGATCCTAGCTCATAAGGAGTGCTAAAATTAGGTGCATGTCAATACACAAAAGTTATTGATTGACTTGTAGTTGTGTCATACATTAGATATCTAGGAAGATCTTAGTTGTGAGCAAGACTTGGCGGTCTGTAATATAAAAGGCTTGATAGCAGGACTGTTGATGAAGAGATCAGTCAGTTGGGAGTGTTTGTGGTATTATAATCAGTGTCTCCAAACAGTTTATTAATACTTCCAATGCAAATTTCAACACTTTTTGGTTAATGAAATGCATTGTCTGCTGTGAGGATTACTGTAGAATCTTCCCTAATTTTGCTTCAATACCTCAAATTTAATGAAAACTAGTGTTGCCAAAATCTTGGAGTTAATTGTAGCCCAGTCTCGGAATACTCCATCCTCCTTCCTAATTTGCTGCATTAAGTAGAAGCTTCTTTTTGTGTTCTCTGGCTGCAATCTCCCCTGTTCAAGTTTTCCTCTTCTCTCTTTTAGTGCTTCTTTTGAATGTGCTTTGGCCTTTTTACTTTCCCAGTGTTTTTTTTTGGAAGTTCCACAGATTCAGTCCAGGATTCCCCTCCACACTTTATCTGTGGGTAATCTCACCTGCAAATGCAAGATAAGCTAGCTCTCTTTGTGTTGATGATTCTCAGATGTAATGATCTGTCACATGCATTTCTGCAGTGGATGAGGAGCTTGAATGAACAAGAGAGAGATGAGTTTATTTCCAGGTCTTATTCTCAGTCCTTTAACTCCTGGCTATATTAGCACTACTTACAAATTACATGTGCTTTGAAGATCAGTAGTGCAAATATTGCATCAAAGTAGGCTTTTGTGGTTACTTTGATTCAGTGATAAATCAACAGAGATGCCCCAAAAAGTTTATTCTGAAACGCTGTCTGTTTCAAATGTTTTTGTTTAAAACATCTGATACAGATTTTTCCTTTTTTCAAAGAACGTTTAATTATCAGTTTGATGCCATTCAAATTCCAAGTTCCAGATACTGAGACCCAAATCTCAAATTAGAGTTGAAATGGAAAGTGCTGATCTTTAAGATGTTAATTGCTTTGTTTACAGTTCATTCCGTCAGGAAATTAGAAGCTTTTATTTTCTGTTTTGACACTGTATGATCACTAGTTGTTAAAACCGTTATCTATAAAATCTGAAGTGACTGATAACTGACTGTCTGACCAGTAGAAAAAGAATATGCCAGCACACCTGTTGCCTTGTAATAGGAAATATTGGTAAAGTGGGGAAAAAAAAAAAAATCCACGACTGGAAAATATGCAAAAACACATAGACGTTGTGAGTGTATGCAGCAAGTGCGAGTACCAAAACTTAAATACTTATGAAGGAAGAAATTCCCGATGCAAGATGAGAAAGGTGAATGGATTTTGCCCTGACTTCTATGCTACTTCTAGTTCTGCATTTTTTTCATTTCTATTTTTTAGTAGTGTTTATGTTAATAAGTGTCTTTTAGCAGCGATAAAAGACTGGGATTGAGCATAATGATGAAAATTTAAGGAAAACAGAAAATTGGAGTTGTAAGACAGTATTAGTTGACTTAAAATCCAGAGTGGAGATAGAGGAGTCCTTGAAAATAGCACAATTAAGCAAACTTGTTCTTTAGGTAGATCCTTGTGAGGTTCTGTATCAGGTGGTTTATTTTTCTATTAATTTTTTTCAGTTTCATTAAGGGACCATAATTTTTGGTTATGACCAGTACCGAAAACCTGCATACGCAAGTAGCATGACATTTACTTTCAGGCCATCTTTGTAATACTTAGTTCAAAGCCTTGCATCGTAAGAGCGGAGAGATTTGTCACAAACGTAGGGGTGATGATAAAGTTTATATCGTACACTTGAGACAAACAGGTATCTTCTGCTACTTCTTGTTGCATGGTTGGTGAGTTGTGTTTCACCTTGAAAAGACTTTATACTCTAGAGAGGGTTAAATTTTACTGTAAAAGCCTGCTATCTTGATTAACTTATTTCCTGGATCTACAAATAGACATGGAGTTTCCTGTTTGGGTCATGTGAGCAGATTTGTTGAAACCGCACAAACACAGACCTGCACCAGTGCGTGCACACACCAAGGTGCTAGTTTCATAGTACCTTTTCTATGTAAGAGGTCATAACAGAAGTCTAGAAGTTCACGTAGTCCCAACATCCTGTTTCTCACAACAATCCTTATCCTGTAAAAAAAAAGTGCAGAAAATCCTGTAATGATGTTCTAATGCGGAATTTCTTAATTCTTTGGTCTGCTTCATATGTGCCCTTATGCAAGGATACTTTTTATGTCCTGTCTATCAGTAAGTTCAATTAGTCTGAAAGGTCCTCCAGGCATATGAGCGCTTTTTTTTTTTATTCCCACTGCTCCTGTAAATAGTTTCAAATTAAAAAATGCTCTCTTGTGAGGCGCTGTAACATATTGCTATTCAATGGAGTAGTCGTCATGCCCATATTAGCAAACTAATCAGAGAGAATTGCTACTTAACGTTTTGTGCTCTTTCCTGAGTCAAGCAGTTCTCATATCTGCTTTTTGACAGAAACCATGCCACCGTGTTAGTGATCCTGGTTCTTGCAGTGTCCTCAACATATATTTTTCTCTAGTCTCTACTCCATCCAAATACCACCTCTTCCCTAAGATGTTCAGTTTTTCACATAAACTTTTGTTTTGCGATTCTCTTTCCTGCATAGAAGAGAAAGTCGCAAACTTCGGATACATTAACCAAACTTGGAAATCCCCACACTGAGCTCCTTAATTTCTTTTGTCTAAAAGATCTCTTTGTTCTGCACTGATCAAACCATGATTTGAACTGATCCTTCTTTAAGCAGGGAATTGAATCAGATAACCTCTAGGGTCCACCTCAACCTAAGTTATTTTGTGATTCGCGGGAGATGGTTGCCGTAGGTGAGGCATGTGTAATGTAGACTCTGTTTGTGTTTAGCTAACTGTAAGACTCAGAGAGCAGGCAGGAATCGGATCTTTGTCTTCTCCTGAGTTGCCTGTTTCCACAGAACTTGTAGGAACTAGGTTATTTTAAAAAACCTCTCCTCTCAGATTTGCCTGAGTTTGACAGAGGGTAGATTTAGACTAGATATGAGGGAGACATTTTTCACAATGAGGATGGTGAATCACTGGCACAGGTGTTGCCCAGAGAGGTGGTAGATGCCCCATCCCTGGAAACATTCAAGGTCAGATTGGACGGGGCTCTGAGCAACCTGATCTAGGTGAAGATGTCCTTGCTCATTGCAGGTTGAGTTTTAAAGGTCCCTTCCAACCCAAACTATTCTATGATTCTATTATATTTATTTTTGTTTGGGTTTTTTTAGGTGAATGGTAAATTTAGTGTACTTGAATAGCATCCACATCTCTGGTAATACTACATATGTTTAATATGAGTTTTCTAAAACATGAAGTTACTGTATTTTTAAATGGTATTCCATGCGAATCTGTAGCTTCATGTGAAGATTTCTTTCTAGACTAGCCAGAACCTTGGAAAACTGCAGCCTATGAACTCTGGCCATCTGGGGTTTGATAATTCTCTTCTAAGTGGCTCTGAGCTAGATGCCTGAGGACTCAATTCTGTCCCTGCATGTGGTCTCCCTGAGATGACCAGTTTTTTTTTAAATTGCAGTGCCCAGGCATTATGACTACTTTAAGGGTGAGAAATAGTCTTGCTTTCTTTACTAGTAAATAATGATTTCCGTTAAAAATGTTGCAGTTCTCAGCTGATACCTGGTTTAGGAAGGACTAACTGCACTTTTCTTCTGAAACAATGCTTATGATTTATTGTTGACCTAAAATGGAATTATGTATTTTTCCACCTATGCCTTCCTCCCTAGGGATTTTGGCAATTGGTCTTATCAATGAAGCTCTGGATGAAGGGGACACCAAAAAGACTATTCAAGCCTTACAGATTCCTGCAGCAAAATTGGAGGGTGTAGCCCCAAAGGTGGCACAGCATTACCAGGATACACTACTTCGAGCCAAGAGAGAAAAAGCACAGGTGAGTGCAATTAAATGCACCTCTCAAACAAACTTTACATCTGTGTAATGGGCTTATTACTGGTCCTAAAAGCCAGGAATCAAAACTGGAAGTGGTGGAGAGCTGCGCATTCTGCACACCATCAACTGATCTTACCCAGTCAGTTTGGATCTTTCTATATTAGAGAAGGAGATTTGCAGCCGGACCATATGAATCCTTGTGAACTAGAGAGATGGGTATAAGGGTATTAACTGCACCTGACGGCTTGCTACAGCGAGTCCAGGGTCCAGAATGAAATATGTATCTTATTTGCTGAGAAATAATATGCCTCATCTGTTTTTGCAAGGAGACCATGTTCATTCTAGGAGTTCTGAGCTTCTGAATGCAAGTTTCCTGCAAGCTTGAATATTTCTTTTTGGTATTCTTTGTTAAATGTAGTCATAGGCATAGTTATATATGGCAAAAAGAAAGTTTCTGAAAGTGGAAAAGTCTATCAAGTGATAAGTTAGAAAAGAAATGAAGCAAAATATATGCTACTAGCAAAATGTATACTTATGTCTGCTGTTTGTCTGGTGGCACTTTTATTGCTAATGATTTTTTGAGCAGTAATTGTCTGTCTTATTAGCCAAGGACTTCTACCTACTTATACATAGTTGCTGCTTTTGCTAACTGACTAAATGTGAAGATGAAGATGGGGAGAGGAAGAGCAAATCTCATCTTACAAGTTTAGGAAAGAGGATGAGAGTGCACGAGTGTGTATGCAACTGATTTTTGAGTAGTGTGAATGGGATGCCGATTTTTTTTTTTCCTCATCTATTTACAAAGAAGTAGCAGATATCTCTGCTTTCAGTGGCTTGAGCGTGGTTTTTGTTTGGTTTTTTTTTCCTCCCCTGCTATGGAGCTCATTACTCTTAATGCCAGTGCAGAATTTTGCCTAGAGACTAGGATCTAGATTGTGTTGAACACTGATTTTTTTTTTTTTTTTTTTTTAACTGAAGGTAAATCGGCGTGATGGCAATAAGCTGAAAACTGTACACATTTCTGATGAAAATCATTAAGCAGCTTCCCCAAGGACTGTGAAAGGGTTAATGTTCTTCAGGAACCCATTTTGTGCTGAAGCATTTCCTCCCACTGAGTCAGAATGAAATAATGAACTCTTTTTAGTGTGCACTTAAGCTTGTGCCAGACTGTGCTGGTAACTTCTCAGTTGGTGTGAAATTACCTTATTTAGGCATATGTTCAGCTTAGGGCTTCTCCCAGCAGCGTGGCAGTAATTTCAATAGGTGAAAGATCATGTTGTAAAGCAACATCGTGGGGAAAATAGTCACCATCTGAAGTCAACTGTTTCTTATTAACTAGTGATTTCTGTACTTGGGCTGAGGGGGATTGTCGTTCAACCACAAAACATTGTTCAGTTGCTTATGTGAATGGGGAGCGCTGTATGATGCATGTTTTTCATGTGATGAGTGGAGAGAGGGAAAAACAGCAGACCCTGTAGTATGTTACACTGTGTGTACCTTCCGGCAGACCTGCAACAGTAAATTGGTAGAAAAGCACAGGGTGGTTTTGGTAGTCTTTGGGTTGACTTCTGCTGGTAGAGATTCCAGTAGAGGAAGTTGTTTCTTTGACTATTCTCCCCCATTCACTCCCTGGACGGGAATTTCACTGTTGTTGGTACTCTCTTGGGACTGCCTGCACTTTCAGGTGAAGTCTGCCCGTGAAAGACATGTTAGTCTCTCGAATGAAATATCATTAAGCATGTCGGTTTCAGACCCGCCAGAACAGTGGGGAAAAATGTGGAGGGCATGTACGAAATGTTCATTTTTAGTTTGGCCTTAAAGCTCTTGAACACTGTAAATAGTGGCTCTTCTGTGTAGTGCAATTATTATTCCATACCAGAAGTCAATGTTTCCTGTGTTCTGTTTGTACAAGAGTTGTCAGAGGGGTGGCAGTTGCACCTTAGCATTTCTTTATGTAGTTACCTACAGGAAGCAACGGTGGGTGGGGAGTAGCTATGCTTGGCAACTGCTGGATCATTGTTCTTTATGTATATTTTAGGACTTGCTAAACACCTGTCTCTTTCCTCTTCTCCAATTTCTGCACGGAACATTAGTTGATTGGATTTCTTCAATTTTCAGCCAAAATACAGGATAGTTGCTAATCACTGCTCCTTGACGAGCCGTCTGTTAAAATGAAGACTTAAAACGTGGGTTTGACTGTTGTGCATGTACACCCAGCCAAAATAACGTACAACGCTTTTTGGTTTGCTAGTTTGTACAGCCTTGTGAACTTCTGTGGACGGGAACAAGAACAGCCTGATGTGGCATTAGTTACCCGAGAGTTTTTAGCTCCTGCACACAGATGTTCATCAGCAGGTTTTTTGTTCTAAGAACTCTTTCTAGCCATGTTCTGCTGAAGGACTAACTTGTGTTCTTCTTAGCAAGTACAGCCTTAGGACTAACCGGTACATAGTCATTGGCCTTGTGTTCTCTTTGCTTAACAGAGTGATTCCCATTGACAAAATTTCTTCTTCGTTCTGTTTCCTGAAAAGAGTTTTTGACGGGGAGGAAGTATTGAGTCCAGTAGTAACGGTAGTAGTCTCTGCTAGTCACAAATGCACATGATGTCCTTGTGTTGGAGTCAATTAGAAAGACTGAAATGCTGCTTATTCCCTCTGATACAGAAACCTACTATATTGGCTATTGTTGGGTACGGGTTATTTTACATTGCAAAAATAGTGATATTTTTTCTCCTCATGCTGTGTATATTTTCTTTCTCATCATATACTCTTCAGGACACACAGGATGAAACGGCTGTACTTTGGCTAGATGAAATTCAGGATGGGATTCATAGGGCTAACAAGGACACAGTGGAGTCTGAGAGATGTAAGTATTGTCACACTATATTGCAATTAATCCCCATTATCAGCCAAATACTGGTTACTTCAGGAAAGGTTGGGAGCTAGAAATGTCCTGTAAATGTGACAAAGGAAATCAAATGCACTTATATGCTTCTGGTGTAGTAATTTTTCTTTGAAGAGTGAATGTCAGATTCTTCAAATATTAAACTTCTTATCTTTTGGGGGGATGTGCCATTTTTCCAGTTTTGCATGTGACCATATTACTTTATTGGGTAAATCTCTATCAAATTGTTTGTCTTTTGCAACTAATTGTGTGTGTCTGAGGGTGGTTCGCTAGGTATGAGAATGTTCATGTGCACAATTTAAGTGGTGTTTTCTGGTGCGCGTTACCTTTTTGTTTGTGTGGTGTACTATGGTCTTGTCTTGGTTCTATTAAGTATTTCTAGACTATCTCACATCTTTTGCAAATACAATAATACACATTAGTGATATCCACATTTGCTCCCTAGTGCAGTTTGCAGGTGGACTGGCCCACCCATCAATACATCCCAGTCTTTATAATGATGTCTTTTCTGTCTCCAGAAACAATGAAGTAATTAGTACTCTTTGCTTAACTTGTTTTTGTTTTTTTTTTTTCTGTTTTGTGTTTTTGTGGGGTTTTTTGTTGCTGTTGGTTGTTTGTTCCTGGCAGAAGCTTTCTCTTTAACAAAACAGGAGGGTTTTTAAAGTCTTCTGATATATTCTGATGGCCTGTTCTCTGTATATGCTGTTTGTTTGCTGGGTGACTGCATGCTTCAGAGAGCTTGTTTTCATACATGTTAAAAACATGATATTGCTCTATTTGCATTTACTCTGAATCTCTTAATTTTTGGTTACATTCAACGTTTGCACCAGTCTACTTGTTTTGTTTGATTTGTACGGTATTAAACTGATTGTTTTCTATGTTTATAGTCACCTTATTTTTTTATTGATTCCATTTCTTCACCTCTAGTGTGCTGATAAAGTGTTTTGCTTTCCACTTCCAGAACTTCTCATTTGATTTTGGGATGATACTTAAAGTTATCAAAAGATGCACAGACTCTTCTGATTTTTTGCTTTGAATAGGCAACGGTACTGGAAAATGAAAAGTTTAATCTGAGTCTGGAATCTCTCTGGTGCCTTCTGAAACAGGTTGTCCAAAGACACTGTGGAATCTCTGTCCTTTGAGATTTTTTACAAACTTGGTCAGACATGGCCCTGAAGTTAGTCCAGCTTTGAGAACGGGATTGGACTAGATTGCCCACTGACATGAGTTCTTAATAAATCTGTGTATCAGATATGTAGAGTTTCTGGCACAGTTGATTCCTCTTGTCTTTGCTCTGTTGGTACAGAAATGAGCTTGCTTTTATATTTGTGCCTTGTCCGTTTGTGTTACTTGTTCGTAGATGTTTTAGAAGATAGAAAAATCAACAGGTTCACAAAAAGCTTTCTGATGAAAGACACCATTGAGTTTGTCGAACTCCATGACCTAGCCTAGTTCAGTTGTTTTTAGTAACATTATTTGGTCAGTGAATTCCCCTGTCAACAGCCTAAAAAAT
>NW_010523738.1:0-7052 GCF_000687285.1 Phaethon lepturus | reverse complement strand
ACCCCCCAAAACCCAACCCCCCCCCCCCCCCCCGCCAACAAACAAACAAACAAAAAAGAAAACCAACCAACCAGAAACAAAAGGGTGGAGAGAGTAGGGTAGAACTTTACCTGTTCATCTTGCTGTTTGTTCCCAGCAATAGCAGTGCAATTTTTTCACTGTTTCTGCACCCACAGAGCACTTTGGCAAGACAGCAGCTTGAATGTCATGCCAAGGAACATTTGGTCAAAAGCAGGATTAAAGTATGTGCCCTTAAGCCTCAATAAGATCTTCAGATACCCTTACCTTTCCATGCATGAACAGATGTTTTTGCAGTCTTACCTAGTGCTGAAAACTGCTCTATTTTGTGTCTGCTGTGTCAGTGCGATTCCTGTGCTCTTGTGAATATGTCTATATTTGAGTTGCAGTTTTGGAGTAGCCCTGGAATGACATGTTATTCTTCCTCTGCCCCCTGTCCTTTCCCAGTCAGGTTTTTGACTCGTTTACAAACTACTACATACTTTTTTTGACTAGGGAGGGATGGTATGAGTTGTTGAAAAGGCCCTTTTTGAGTTGTGACTGGCTCTGCCAGAAAAAACTGCCTTAATTAAAACGGATGTCAGAGTAGAGCTAGATCATTGTGTGGTGTTGAGAAATATTGGTGGTAAATGATCACCATACTGGGACTTGGGTCACACAAATTATGTGCTGTCAGGTAAAGTATTGTGTATGTTTGGACACTCTGTACTGAAGAGGCTTCTATACTGAAAGTTGTCTGATTGTTTTTCTTTATATTTTGTATTTATAGATGCTTAAATATTTGTGTATATACACCCCCCTCAACTGTGTGTGTTCCTGTTGCCTTGCTCTATTCTGTCATTCTGTTTGCTCGTCAGTCACTGAGCCCCTGAATGCCGAGATAACCTGCTTCCTTGTGTTATCAAAGTCTCCTTAGGAATTTTGGCCATTAATGATGCAGTAGACCATGGTGATGTTAGCCAGACCCTGGTTGTCTTGCGTTCACCGGATGTTGGGCTATACGGAGTCACTCCAGAATGTGCTGAGACGTACCAGCGAGAGCTGTCAGAAGTCAAGAGAAGAAAAATGGCAGCAGGTGAACCTCAAGTAGCTAACTATTATTGAAATAAATTCAAGATTATTGCATGTGGAATCAGAACCAGAGGTAAAAAAGCCCGTGGGGAGATGACTTGTGTTACAGGTGACAATTGTGGATGCTTTGTGAACTAAGGTTGGTGTTTTTTGTTTTTTTTTTTAAAGTGAATAGTAGAATGTTCTGCACTGAGAGAATGTGTTGTTTAGGTAGTTCTCGTATGAGGTCATTAGGGACTCAGAAACATTCCTTCTCTTGCTTGGAGGAAGGAGCATCTGTATATGTGGATTTCCTGGTTGTAACATTTTCATGCAGGAAAGGTAAAACACTTGTCTGTTTTTGAGACTTACACTGCAGTTTCTGCTCTTAGGGGGCAACGGCAGTGAATGGGTGAAACACTGGGTGAGAGGAGGCTATCATTATTATCATAACCTGCGGACCAAAGAGGGAGGATGGGATGAACCAGAAGAATTTATGCAAAATGACACACAGCTGTCACGCGAGGAGATACAGGTAGGGTAGATAACACCTGCTCTTTTTCTGAAAAGTTGACAGTCCTACTATTCCCATCCTTAATGCATCTCTAAGAATGCCTCAATGCCATAGTCACGTTGACAAGCTTAGTAACTAATTTATTTCGCTGGATATCATCAGATTGTATGTATCAAAACTCCTTGTCCCATTTCAGAAAAATTTGGTCTGTTGGTAAAAGGGTACAGGACCATGGTATTGCTGTTTATTGAAAGGCAACTTAGGAGTTTCTTATAAGCACAATACAGAAAGCTGATGTAACATCCTGTTTCTTGTATATCCATTCTCCTTTTCTGGCTCTTCTTCCTACCACAACATTAATCCAGAGCACCATATCTGGAGTCACTGCGGCATACAACCGAGAGCAGTTGTGGCTGGCAAATGAGAACTTGATTACGAAACTTCAGGCTTGCTGTCGAGGATATCTTGTTCGCCAGGAATTCAACTCAAGAATGAATTTTTTGAAGAAGCAAGTCCCAGCAATCACTTGCATTCAGGTAATGATATCCTGCAATTACATTTGAAACTTGTACCCTGCAACCGTTTTCTGTACGCAAGCTTATCGACAGTTCTTGTTCAATTCAAGCAATTACAGCACACAATTGTCTTCACCTTGTTTTGCAAATTATCTAAAGGCATTTCCTTCTCCCAAATAGTTCTGGTGTATTATTTGCTTTTCTATGTCATATATAATCAATAAAGTCTTCTCAGTCAGAATTGCAGAGAGAAGAACTTACTTGAGGAAGCTTTACCTATCATTTTTTTTATCCGATTCAGTGTTTTGGGAATAGGGCATTGTGAAGTGTGTCATACGTCTTTATGGTGGTATTATAATGTGATGAATTACGACTGTGATTCCTCATGAATTAAAGAGAAACAACAAGGTTTTCAGTATTTCTGAGTGAGATGATGATTCTTGTCAGATTTGTCCAGGTATTTAGAGCATTGAGGACCTGAAAGAGATGATGGGATAATTCAGCATGAGATTGGGCACGTTTACAGGAGAACAACGAAAAAATCTTTCTCTGGTGTTGTAACTGAAATGTGTGCAAATGAAATGGATGCTTTGCACCCTATTACCACTTTATTATTTGAGCAGTATATGTGTGGTTTTTTTCTGCCTAATTAGCATGTGCTGTGTGTGTATATTTAAAAAAAACCAAAAAACCCTCCCAAAACCCCAACAAAACCACACCAAAAGCACTCCCAGCTCATTAAAATAACACTCTCTCCCTTTAAGTGTAGTCCAACCCCTTGCCTAACTTCTGTTCCAAGTATCGGTAGCATAGAGTGTGCTCTGAAGGCTTATAATGTTATATCACTGTTGTTGCCAGCAGCAGCATCTAACACATGATTGTCATGTAGAAGAGTTTGTCAGCTTGACTGTTTAGCCATATCCTTGGTCTCTGACGGTGGTTCAGAAGGCTCAGTCTCTTCATGGGGTAATTTCAAGTCTCTCATAATTACAGTTGGTGAAATAGCTAATGCTTCACACTGTATATCCCTTGATAAGATAAGCATGTCTCCCTCACTTTTTACTTAGCCAAAAGGCAAGTTGGAAGCTGAGGAGCAGAAAGAAGCTCAGATTTGTAATTACTGCTCTTTAATTAGAAAACGAAAGTCAGTATGCTTGTTTTCTGTTTTCAGTCGCAGTGGCGTGGCTACAAGCAGAGGAAGGCATATCAAATCCGTTTGGATTACCTGCGAGCACAAAAGGACCAAGTAGTGAAGGTAGTGAAGGCTCCCCGCTGACTTTTTTAGTAAACCTTTTGTGTAATGAACTTTGCAGGAGAGGTTTTTATCTGAGCATTTTGGTTACCCTTCTATAGATTCAGTCAATGACCAGGATGTATCAAGCCAGAAGACGTTACAGAGATCGTCTGCAGTATTTCAGAAACCATGTAAGAGGCTATCTTGTTAAATGAATTCAGTACCTCACTTTCGTACTCTTTCCAGAATGAAGTCAAGTGCTTTTTTTTTTTTTTTGTATTCTAGATAAATGATGTTATAAAAATTCAAGCCTTTATCCGAGCAAACAAAGCGCGGGAAGACTACAAAACCCTCAGTAAGTGTCGCCAAGAGGATAAAGCTGATGTGCCTTGTATCTCTTATTTGCAAGAGATGTTGCTAGTGTGATCTATAACATCAGGACACTTTTGAAGAGCAATTGGGATGATGTTCGTAGGGCAGTGTGGAGAGTAGGTAGTTCTTGAGGCTGAAGGAAAACTTGATTCCAGTTGTTGCTTTAGCTACTGAAAAATAGAACCGTAGCTTTGCAGTTAACTTTGGTGGTGTGGACTACCCTGGGCTGATACTGACTTTGTTCTTTACTGTTTGCTTCTCTCATGATTTGCTCAAGAAATTAAAAATGTCAGAAGCTGTTTAGATATGGTGATGCTAATTTTTTTCTGGCTGTTCCTTGATGTGCTGTTTAAACATAGATAAGGCATATATTTACTTCTGTTTCCTGTCCCCTGTTTTTTCTTGTCTATTTTAAGTTAATGCTGAAAACCCACCTATGGCTGTGGTTCGGAAATTCGTCCACTTGCTCGATCAGAGTGACCAAGATTTTCAGGAGGAGCTTGAGCTAATGAAACTGCGTGAGGAAGTTGTAACCTTGATCCGATCCAATCAACAACTGGAAAATGACCTCAATCTCATGGACATCAAAATTGGACTGCTAGTGAAGAACAAAATTACACTGCAGGTAAGAAATGATGGGAGACCAACTAAGATTGACCTGGGCCCAGTGGTAGCATGGAGAGCTCCTGGCTTTGGATGACAGGTGCTCAGGCCCAGAAGAAAATGTTGTCCCAGACCTGCAGACTTTACTCCAGGTATGTTCTTACTCCATTCCACTAATGTAATATGTATCCCTAGAAAGAAAACTAGGAGGAGAAGAAACAAGACCTGAAGCTAAAAAAGCCAAACACCTGGCTATCTTGACCTAATAAATGCAACAGATTGTGTGTTTGAAGGCTTTGAGAACTCTCTTTTGTTGCTCCTTTGCGTTTAAACAAATGACATGATGCAAGCTTGCAGTGAGGGAGGTGATTTTGGAGGCAGACTCAGTGCCACGTGGTATTTGTTGGTTAAAGGAGGCCCCTGTATCACATGGCTGATTCACAAAAAAAAGCTCTTGCTGGTACGGCGTTGCCTTTTCTTCAAGCTGAAGTTCTGGTCAGCTTTTTATTTGGTCCTGGATGCCATGACACTAGCCTCCTCCCAGTGTAACATCTCAGCTGTTGTAGTGAAATTAATCTCGGAAGAAAGCTGCAGCTTTTGGGCTGGTACCTGCAGTGGGAGGTGCTGTTACTGTTGGAGTATGTAGAGGTAGTGAGCTAGCTGAGTATGAAACAGGATATTTAGGTTTTAAGCCCAATTTAAAAAGGAGAACATCTTCAAGCATCTTCAGGATGCTACCAGCTCTGATAGTAATTGCTGCCAAGAGTGACCAACCCTTCTCTGATTTTAGACAATTTCAGCAAGTTAGGGACAAAGCAAAACATGGACTTCCAGTCAGAGAAATTGTTGCCATAGCAAATAATGCTTCACTTCAATAGCCCCGGGCATACCTTGCCTGTCCACGTACAAGAGAAGTGGTCTCTCAGATGCAACTGTTTTCCAGTGTTGCCTGTTGTAAAATACTTAGAGTGGAATCTGTCCCTATTCTTTCTTTCCAGGATGTTGTTTCTCATAGCAAAAAACTTACCAAGAAGAATAAGGAGCAGCTGTCTGACATGATGATGCTGAACAAACAAAGGGGAGGTTTGAAAGCTTTGAGCAAAGAGAAGAGAGAAAAACTGGAAGCCTATCAGCATCTGTTCTACCTACTTCAGGTAAGCAGCTTCTAATGCTGCTTGGTAACGTCTTGTCATAGAAGCTTGTATGTCTTGACACAGTCTTTGCTTATGCACTGTAGCTTTAGTGCCACCATAGTTCTTGGTGACACTAGCTTGTGTGGACATGCACACTATGTGATTTTTCTTGTTGTTGTAGACTAACCCAACCTACTTGGCCAAGCTGATTTTTCAGATGCCTCAGAACAAATCCACAAAGTTCATGGATTCTGTCATCTTCACGCTGTATAACTATGCATCCAATCAAAGAGAGGAATACCTGTTGTTGCGGCTTTTCCAAACAGCATTGCAGGAAGAGATCAAGTACGTGGTAGCATACGGCACATTCTTGATGTTGAATCAATTTTGGCAATTTCTCAAATTGAGGCGGTTTTCACATTATGTCTCGTGCTAATATGCAGATAATGCTAAACTGTCCCTTTGTCCTCTTCCAATTTCATGTGTGTTCTTAATGTAGTCTATAACAGAAGAATAGAGTTTGTCCATTGAGAATGAAGACTCTTTACTTCAGTCAAGATTTTGGTGCTCAACACAGCAGCTGCTTTTAATGTAATGCAAAGTCATCCTAAAATTCAGTCTAATCTCAATTCTTCAGTGTCTGGTAATAAACACCTCCACGAAAGTGCAAACCCAAGCTTTGCAAGCCAGGGGGAGAGCTAGCGCTAAGTGCTCTGTATTTCCAAAAGCTGATGAGGAGGCTGAAGGAGAGAGGCTTTATTGTTTGGCATTGCTATTTACTGTCAGTCTTAGGGACTCTGGCTGTCCTCAGGCATGTTTTGTTTGATCAGTTGGGCCTTAGGAGCTCTGTGTTACATGACCTCAGTTCTTTCCAGTGCAGAGCTGGACAACTTGCTGTGAAGCAGGATGTGCAATAAAGATTTCGAGGAACTACTTCTTAGGCATTCTTTGGAATGCTTTTTAAGCATAAAGATGGTATATGCCCTGAAACAAATAACAACATCTAAACCAGACTTTTTTCCCTTAAATTCATGCTTGGAATAGCACTGCAGGGAAAGGTAGATGATTCATTCTCCGCTGCTGTATTTCACATAGCAGTATACTAGGAGTGGCTTTTGTTGTTGATTGCTTGTTTCCTTATTTTAAGTACCAGAAGAAACCTACTGTTCTTTCTCTCCTCTGTGTAAAACATGCTCTGTTTCCTTTGTATTTTTGGATTGTTACAGTTGGATTTGCATTAATTGTCATTGAGGTGACTGCTGGCAGTTGGAATTCCCAAACAGAGGTCATGAGTTGCTTGCCTCATCTGTCTTGAGAAGTGTTCCAGTATTGTTCTTATACGCTGTTGTACTTTATTGCTGTATCAATATTTTTCACAGAATCATTAAGGTTGGAAAGGACCTTTAAGATCATCAAGTCCAACCATTAACCCAACACCACCATGCCCACTAAACCACGTCCTAAAGTGCCATGTCCCCAGCTTTTTTGAACACCTCCAGTGATGGCGACTCCACCACCATCCTGGGCAGCCTGTTCCACTGCTTGACCACTCTCTCCATAAAGAAATTGTTCCTAATAGCCGATCTAAACCTCTCCTGGCACAACTTGAGGCC
>NW_010523737.1:0-4102 GCF_000687285.1 Phaethon lepturus | reverse complement strand
GGTGGGCACATCGGGAGGAGACGGGTAATAGACACAAACTGTGCTGCCTGGGGACTCAGTCCGACTGCAGCTCTCAGGGCTCGTCTTTATGTTCACACCAGCCAGGGATGCCCAGAGGCTCCGTCCCCGGTTTCTGTCTGCAGTGAGATGCTGTAACGGGCACCTTTCCCTGCTGGAAGGGGCAGTGGTGCCTCTGCCTCCAGGAGATGCAGAGCGGAGCAGTAGCTTTAGCAACCGCTACGAGCTTTTTCTGTTTTCCTCCTGCCTGAATACAGAGCCTGTGTAACAACAACAAAAAGCGTGTCCCTAACTTCTCTTTGTTTTTCTCCTTCTCTCGTAGCATCTCCTCCCAGTACTCCTCCGCTATGTCCTCACAGGCCGGCAGAGACGGTAAGAACCTATCTCGCTACACGCATTTATAGCAGACAGCTTTGAGACCTGCTTTTAGAGCAGCTGCCAGACTGACAGAGACAAAATCACTCCTCGGGCGTGCTGTGCCGCCTCGCTGGCTGAATCAGAGTGACGGCAGTCAAGAGAGCTCGTGTGCATCTTAGAAGTGCTAACCACAGGGAAAAGCGGTCAGGAGGGAAATACCTCGCGCTCCTTTACCACAAGAATGATTTGCCCTAAACAGCCCTTGTGATTGAGCAGCCAGCGTTCTGGCTTTACACAGTCCTGACAACTCAAGCAACACCACGCGTTAAAGGAGCGTGCCTTTCGCCGCCGTGAGCTTTCCCATCAGTGTGGCTCTTCCCTCCTCCTAGCCAACGTAGGGCTGTTTAAAACAGCATTTTCCAGTACCTTGTGGAATTTCTGACACCTTCCTGAAGAACGTGCAATATCTGATAATGTGTTAAGAAATTTCCCTCCTTCCTGCTCCCCAAATAACTGTCCTCCACTTTCCTTTTGCAGTCATGACATCTTCCCGGCAGGTCCGCACAATCGTTGAGGAGGTGCAGGACGGGAAGGTGGTCTCCTCCCGGGAGCAGGTTGCGCTCACCACTCGCTAGGAGGGCAAGCAGCTTTGCGGACCCTCGACCCCAGGCTCAAGAGAGCGGCGAGCTGAACCAAGCACTCACCGTCTGAGGCCATATGTGGTGGGGTCGTGTCACAAAACGCAGACTGCTTCGCTCATCTGCTCCTCCTCCCTGTTTTACCCTAATTTCACGCGGGTGCCATTGTGCACTCTGTACACATTTAATAAAGCTTTTTTCCCAGTTCCTGCAACTGCAGACTTGTCTGTCACTGATACATGATCTCTCAAAGCCTCAAGGGTTGTATGTTTGCGCCAGGGAAATTCCTAAGAAACCACAAGAAGCAGCCAGTGAGAGGAAGGGAACGGAGGGATATGGGTTCCACCTGGAGCAAAAATAATTTGAGACAGCTTTTTCTACAGAACTTGTTGCTCCTAAACACATGGGACTGACTGAGACATAAACCAGATAAGTTTGAGACAAAATGAAGGCAATGACGGAAGGATGATATTTGAGGTCAATGTGCCACACGACTGATAATTAAAGCCAACAAAATAAAGCCCAGTTCTCTAACTCTTGGTATCATAAAGAATCACTTTCTCCTGTAAGTCAAACTTAAATGACTTCAGCAAGACTACTCCTGTCATGCGTACCATTCCGAGACACGAGCACAACGTCAGTCCGGCTGGCAAATCTTACACGGGCCTTCTGTCTTATTTGATTGCCTTTAAATCATGCTATTAGGCACATTGTACAAAAACTTTACACAGGCCTTTTCATGCTGCCCGAGGGCTGCACTTAACAGGTTCTAAAGTAACCATTGCTTAATCCGCAGAGGGATGAGTGGCAGTAACTTTTTTATCGCTATGGCATCTAGCAGATCACTGCAAAAATCCTTCTGGAAACACACCAGTTGGTTATCGTATGTCAACACCGTCTGCAGGCAAGCTGCCGCTCGGGAGCGGGCGATGCCGCTTGTGCGCTGGCAGCCAGGTACCAGGTCTGCCTCTGCCCGCTCGCTTCCCGGAGGGGGCTGAGGAACCAAAGGGTGCTGCGCCAGTCGCACGGCCACCGAACGTGTCTTGCGGGCTACACGGGAAAGGAAATAATTTTAGACCCAAAAGCCTGATGGAATCACTTAGATCCAACCTCCTGTTTTCTAGCCAGCGGCACTTGGGAGCTCTGTCCAGTTTTGGACCATGGCCTCAGGTTCGTCACCCACGTTAAGAATACCGATTTGGGCCTTAGGCAAAAGGAAAAGGTAGCAGTTTGCAGTAAATCAGCTTCCCTTTGCTTACGATGATGTACGAGGGGCTCCTGTGGCTGAAGTCAAGCACGCTTGCCTCGTGGATTATTCTTGATGATTCATGCTCCCGCGGCCTCCACAAAGGCATTGCGGTCCTTATCGGACAATTACAAAGGCGTGCTCCCCGCCTGAACGCTCTTGGAAAGAGCTGATGATGTCATGCCGGGCACGACACGACAAGCAAAGGAGAGGGAAGGAGATCGAAGAAGTGGGAAGCCGGCCAGGTCTTTCCAGAAAAGGGAGCGTGAAGAGATGTTATCTATCTGTATTACTGCTTAGCAATTACAGAAAAGGTAGGAAATGAAACACGTACCAGAGCGCGGAGTTCACTGACTGCATCAAACTTTTCTTCTTGCTGGAATACCAGACCTTCCTTGCAGAAATAGGAAGTCTGCCAACCCACGTGAGCTACAGCCACCTCAAAAATAACTAGATCAAGCAAAATATACTGTAGCATCAAGCTATCTTAGACTTTATAGCAATGGGCAAGGGTGCAGGCTGGAAATGCTGATTAAACTGCAAATGTGCTATTTTTTTTCCACCAGAAGAGAGTTGTTGTATTTCAGTTGTAAATGACAGCTTTTTAACTCTAGAGCCATCTGCAGAATGCCCCGAGTGTATGAATACAGCAAAGCTTTCTGAAAACCACAAGCATTATGGATTAAATAGAAGTAGGACACTAAAAGAAGTTGTCAGTCCAAGAGTACCTGGCTCTGCCGGCAGCACAGTAAGGCATGGCCGCTTCGGCAGCCAAAAGTACACACGGGAGAGATTTATCAAGCAGCATATTTAGTTATCTTTGCTATCTGTCACCCAGTGCTGAGATACCTCAGGAATGGCCTGAAATGAATACCTGAGAAGAGCTGGGAGAGCTGATGGAAAGCCCAGGCTTGTGATCAGTTGATTCAGTTCCACTGGAAGGATCTTATGGGGAGTTTTCCTTATTCACTAACGTATGTTTGCGTCAATGAAAAAGGCTTAAATTCTGCATACAGCTCCGCATAACACATAACACTGTTATCACAAACAAGAGACAGGTCCAAGCTCAGCATAAGTAATCGCTGTGTTACGTTACAGTGCTCCCAAGAAGGAAAATACCGTGCAACTATTAGGCAATTCATTTTCTATTATTACTCGTCACTACACACAGTTTGTATCTGTGAAACACGAACAAATTATCACATCCAAGAGATCGACAAACACGGGTTTTGGAAAGCATTTTTCAAATTTTCTGCAAGATGCAAGCACAACAAGAAGTCTCTTGTCAGGATTCAGCAAGGAGATATAGAAGCAAGTCCTCAGCGAATAATGGTGAAACTTGAATGGATAACAAAACAAAAAGGAAAGCCAAGAACGTCCTTGAAAGGTATTTCATTAGCTGAGAGACAGAGAGAAATATGTAGGATGTGCCAGTGCCAAACTTAATATATAATAGCAAGAATCCTCACAATGATTAATACTTAAATGGAGTATCGTGTTTCCCATCTTTAAAGCTCCGTGTTTGCATCAGACAGTTGTTTTTACAATGCCCTTGAGAAGGAGGATTACTGTTATTATTGCTTCCATCCTACAAAGCATGAAATTGAGACTCGGAGAAGCTGAACGATTTGCCTGGAGTGATTTGCAAAGCTGGGATCAGAACCCTGGCGCATCTGGTGTCCTCAGCGAGATGGGGATCAGTTTTGGTACGCCAGCAACATGCAGAAAAAGAGTGGAATGACAATTACAGCAATAGCTAGGTAAGAAAATACTTTGTAAATAGCAAACCCAAGAATTCTCCATAGGCGAAACGCTGAAGTTTAGCCAACAAGGAGCAGCCGGG
>NW_010523736.1:0-7001 GCF_000687285.1 Phaethon lepturus | reverse complement strand
GGAATATGCAAAGCAAAAAAGTTCGCTCCTATCTGTGTGAATAAGGCTACTTAGAATACATTCTCATTTTCAGATTCTATACACTAGGCTCAAAAGGAAAGAAGTTAGATACTTCTGAGGGAGTCAGCTTTTCAAAGCTCTTCTCTTTACATCAGTTTTAATGAGGTTTTAATTACCATTCTCTTCCTTGGGCAGTGCATACATTTTCACAAACTCGTACTGTTTGTGTAACATTAAAAAAAACCTCTCAACAAAGAAAACATTTGGCACCTAACATTTTGTATTGAAGTATTTAGTGTTTGTCTTGAAGTTCCATCATTAACTTACTGCTGTGGTGGACCTTCACAGCACTGCAGCCCATATCAGGTAGCAAATGCTTTTTCCAATTCTGTCTCCAACCTACATCCAACTGCCTTGTTCTACAGGTTGTGGAAACACAGTTTTCCTGGCAAGGCACCATTACAGTTTTCCCAATATACCAACTCCCCCTGCACAGCCACTCAGGAACTTCAAAACAGTACTTAACGTCTGTGTTGGCTGTGGGCCGGTCTTCTGAATAGGGTTGAATTTTTCTCTGGTAGGACAAGAGGACTAGACAATGTCAAGGGAAGAAAATCATCTAAATCCCCATGTAGGGAATGAATTGAAGCTGAGGATTTATGTTCTTTAGAGTCATAATACCCAAGGCATAGTCTATGGAAACGGCTTGACATGCATTTATTTGCTTTTACCTTAGAGCGGATGTTGTGATGCTCACCAAACCTCAGAGCCCCATTTTTACATCTCAGAGCTCTGCTTTTTTTTCACATCTTGAAGTGTGTCTAGGTTATCCTCTGGGGCATGCACAGTCGTTCTCCCTTTTACATGGAGTTATTCAAGTAAATTCAGCCCTAGCTCTTTCCAACTCTGCTCAAGTGTTAAATGAGGCTTACCATTGCAGTAGCCTAATCTTTACTCCTAGTAGAAAGTGCTTTGAGATTCAACTATGCAATCCACTAACTGCCAACATTGCTGACTGCTCAATTAGGGACCACAGTTAGCAGTTTAGAAGGAAAAAGAAGCTGGAGAAATAATCATAAAATTCTTTCAGGAACCACAAGTTTGACAAAGAAAAGCTATGTGAGCACTCCAGGCTTTAGTGCAGTGAACCAGAGTTCTACAAATTTTTCTCATAAGCATGTGAGTAATATGTTATAAAAAGGAACGTATGTGTTTGAAAGTTAGCTACTATTCATGAATCTGCTTCTAAAATGGTTTGGTATTTAAGAACGATGTTGACACACATTTGTGGCACTGTTTTACTCAGTCAAATCTAGCCAATTTTCATGTAAAAATTTGTCAGTTTTTCTTTCCAAAAACATCTCTATTTGAAGACCTAGTACTGAATGTTACTGAAAGAATGTTTACTTCTAAGCAACAGTATCTAAGGTGTAGCAGATTCATTTTACAAGATCATTTTCTTTGTTATTCTTTTGGCAAAAATTTTACAGATCCACTTATATCCTGGTAGACATTTTTTTATGAGTTGTATTTTATGAGGTCTCCTAATACTTTACATATGATTGACTGGCTAGCGGCTTGCAACTGGATACCTAGACTTGCCCTTGTGAGTCATTTATTCAAGGACAGCTCAGCTCAGGCTGATGACTTACAGAAGTTAATGTAAGAGAAGCTGTCTTACATTAATGGGATTCCCAGTAAACAGCTACCTAATCACCAGTCAGAAACCTCAGCACGTAAGTCAAAAACATAGAGTCAAATTCCTCCTCCAAGTCTTAAAATTTACAGAACCAAGACAAACTGCATGGTAACGTGCTGCTGAAAGCATAGCACTGCAGTTAAACAAGCTTGCACTCTTCAATTCAACACGAATGCCTATCACTATGCTCACACTTTTTGTCTTGAACATCACCACATTTTCTCTGAAGGTATAAAATTTTCATAGTATTTTTTCCACTGACTTGTTTTCTGTCTCTGCTTCTCATATGGGTCTAACTCCTCTGACGATGAAGTCAATGGGAATTTTACAGCTGACCTGCATCAAAGAAGTACTGGCTTTAGGCCTATTGAGTTACAATTTCCACACAAGTAACCCCAGAGATGTGGGTTTTTTCACTTCACACAAGATAGAGAGCTTTTAAGGAATATATGTAAATGTGTAAAGGTAACTAAACATAAGGCAGAAACCAAAACCCTCAAAAAGATTCATTTAGTGACATTCAAGCTGATATTCAGAGCAAAGCAGTTTCATAAACAATAATAGACTCTTATTCAGAAAATGAATGGTATATGAACACATACTGAAGGATTTTATATCTATTATAATGATGAAAGATGGGGAATTAAAAACAACTTTAAATGATTTCATTTAAAACACTATTAAAATCAAGGTCCCTTGTCTAGCAGGAGTTTCTCAAACCTTTACTCAAGTTCATTAAGCATGCAAAAAACCCAAAGATCCCTCTTGCATTAATCTGTATTTTGCTTGGTGCTGGTGGGATTGCTACAAGATAAAAGGTTTGTGAGGATATAGATTTGAAAGTATTACAAATGGCTTTTTATTGAATATCACTGCCTTTTTATTGATAATAAGGGATTTGCTAACTATTTACCACTGACATTTTGAGAAGTTGTCTGTAATCCAAAATGATCTCATATTGTACAGCATTCATTGTTAAGCTAGGGTATCCAGAGGGAAAAAGGTAGGTATTCAGCACAGCATGACATTTTGATGTATTCTGAAGACTTATTAAAGGACTTACCATCCAAAGTAGCAGAATAGATTAAAAAATACATAAGGACATTTTCATCAGAGATTGGCTGTTCTCAAAAAATTCAGATGTTTTTATATGAAGCACAAGATTTCAGACACTCATCTGAAATTGTTTCATGGAATTCAGGTCTTTTGGATTGACTGGATTTATTCCTAGAAAGGTCTTCTTTTAGACTTCCCATTTTTTTTTTATCTTTTTGTATCAGATATTTAACAAGTTGGAAAGTTAAGATAAAAGCAGACTTTTATGGATTTCCAGGAGTTTTGGATGAGGCAGGCACTAACAGAGCATTCTTTTAGAATTCAGTTCAAAACCGAGTAAGAATCATGAACTTAGGAGAGCCTAAGGGGTGACTAGAAGTGGAGGCACTGAGATTTTCTTAAACTTCAAAAGAGTTCTGGTATTGTTATGTATAAAACCAGGATGAATTCAGTTTGCCTGAAATTGTTTCCCTTTGTTTGACTAAATTCTTTATCTGAGTTTTTCTTCTCTATTTTTTCTACAATAAGTATTCTGGCACAGTTGCCAAAGGAATGCTTCAAGCACACTTAAATGGTGTACCCAAGTGACTACAACTTACCAGCCAACACTAGACTGGAACCTCAGAACAACTTCTGTGGAAAAAAAAAAAAAAACGGAAAAAAAAAAAAAAAAAAAAAGGTAGGAAGGCGGAATCAGGGAAGATATCAATATCTCTGAAAAGCAGCAGAAGATCCTGGACCTGTGAGCATCAGTAAGAATCAAGTAGAAACACTGAACCAGTCCATAGGCTGGCTTGAGCTACAATTAGCTGTTTATTCCCCCAGAACACATGATCCATTAGCCGCTTTTATAGCCTTAGGATTACCACTGACAAGGGACTCTCATAATGTGTGTCAATCATAGATTGACAAGAACTATCAGAACTTTCTGTGCCTCAACATAGGCTCCAAATTTATTAGTTTGCATCTATATTGAATCACATTTTTCCAAATATGATGAACATACCTTGTGCATATAAAGCTATGTAGAATATCTGATACTTTTCAGTTTGGCCACTTCTATTGTGGTGGCAAAATGTGAATTTTGGAGCCTAGCTCTAGACATGCAACTAAGACCTTTTTCATTTATTTTTTTTTAAACATAGTATAATGTAATAATATGCATACTCCTTTAGGATGTAAAGAATACAAGAAAAACAATAAACAAGATGTTGATTTCACACCACAAATTCACTGCCTGAAAGGAAGGATCTCACTCAAGGAAGTTAATAACACTGGTCTACTAGCCTTCCTGAGACAGGACATCACTCAGATGCTAATAGAAATTCATTGGGTAGACATATATCTATTGCAATATTTATTCATTTTCCTGCTATCAATAGTGACAAATTGTTTCCTTCTTTGGTTAGAAATGGGCTGCCTCTTTTTTTTTTCCCTCCCATATATACACCTCTCAACACCCCAGACACTTTCTCAGTCGTAGCTGTTACAGAACTCAAAGCAAAAGCATTTTATCAGACAAGAAAAAACAGCAGTCATTGTAAAACATCAAGCTTAAAGAAGAAACTCCAGGTGCCTTAGCTAAAATGAAGCCTTCAACATATCCCATCAAACAGTACTATAAACAAACAAAAAAACCCAACCACAAAAACACCTCTATAGCTCTATTACATACATATTAAGAACTTTAATACTGCAAAAATGAAATATAAGCAAGAATTCACAGTTGGCTTCTGTAAAATACTTTTCAGCCTCTTTCAGTAGAACTTCTGCCCATATTCACACATAATGAATTCCAGCATGTCTGCTGTAATCTAAGATTTAAAAAAACAAAACAAAACAAAAACCACAAGTATATGGCCAAAACTTTACTGAAAGATGAGCTCCAGGAATGAAGAATCTGAAAGAAATTTGTAACAAGGACAGATCTTAAAATTATGGGTTGGACCAATAAATTAGTCAGCTGTGGTCCTCCAGAGAGTGTGGTGACAAGGAAGGAAAAACAAAAATTCCCAGATGTTGAAAGATTAAAGAAAACTGAGCAAACTCCACACAAGTCCAGGGGAAGCCATCCTAAAATTCTCGTACAAACATGACTTCCAAAGACTACCTGAAACCTCCAATTATTCTATGACTCTATGATTCTACAATTTTTCCATTCTGAGTTAAAAGTAGCTTCCTTCCTTTCATGTCATGAAGTGGCTCTTTAACCCACTGTTGTGCTGTGCAGAACGAGGGCAGAAGATCCTTCATCTTTTACCTGCTGCTTCTAATCAATTAAAATTACAATATCTTATGTCTACGGATTATTTTCTCCATTGGACTCCATGGTTTGTTGAAAATTAAATTAAATTACACACAAAATATCAAATAATCATAAACATTTAAGCTGAACTATTTAAGAAAACATTAACTTCATTTAGATACTCTCTAGCTTGTTCTCTGTAGTGAAAGGATACATATTAAGATTACTTTAGAAAAAGCAATCAAAGCAGAATAAATTCTTTGTGAAAAAACAGGCATCATTGTATTCTTGGTAGCTATTTAGAAGATTCCTTATTATGTAAAAGCTTTATTGCATTACATTACTGAGCATTATTTCAGTATGTATTAAATAGTCCCAGTTTTGGAAAGTTTATAGATTGTATCAAAGCACATGAAATCAACCAGAACATAGCTGTTTGCCAGTCTACTTTCTCTACCACAACAATTCTATTTTAGACATTTCTTATTTAGACATTTCTAAGTCTTCAGACAGTTTTCCCTCTCCTGTGTCTGAAATTGTGTGTTTAGTGCTGTATGAAGAAAAGTGTTAGTGATAAGATTTAAATTTACAGTTTCAGAGACTGATACCCTTTATTTCATTGAATAGAAACAGTTCCATTAAGGGAAACACAAGCTGCTCCAGCTGTGACTGTGAAGGTGAGAAGGCAGATTTATCTTCTTTTGCATTCAACACCCACTGTAAACATTGGAAAACATTTACATTTTTGTAAATATCCTTGATACTGAACTAATATTTGGTTTTCTTTTAGTGATTCACAGAGATACAAACATGTTGGACATTTTTTTCCTTTAGATCCTTTCTAGATCAGACTTGAACTTTGGACTTGGTTAATAAAATTGGGCCAGTGAATGCTAACCTCCTTAGCAACCACTGTGGGTTTTCCTCTTTCAAAAATCAGACAGTATCTTTTCTGTATTCCACACGATTAACCTGTCAATTCTGGGAAGCTATGCAAAAAAAAAAAGGGGGGGGGCAAAAAAAGCATCTTACCTACCAGTCCACCTCCATCAGCTGACTATTACTGGAGAAGAGGGTTCCTTCCTTACGGTCTTCCCATTTCTCTTGTCCAGTCACAAGTAGCAGAATAGAGTAAATTCGCTTCAGGAGATGAAGAGTCCTTAAACCAGGACAGTTCAGCATTCCCCCATGCATTTCGTATTACCAGTTTTATCTTTTCAATCTGTAAATTACCTGTTATGTTCAGCCTAAGAGGAATCAACCCACGGAAGAACTTTTTATCAGGCCTGCATTTTGGGCCCCCGCTCAGATAGGACTCAGTAAATAGAAGGCTTTTGGCAGATGAAAACTGCAATTGCAACTTTCCTCCAGTAAATGTGCAAGATTAAGCCCTCTAACCTCTGAGCCTTCACTTTGGAGTGCTGATGAGCAAACTATGCCATGACAGCTCCATCCCATGTCCTCCTCCACAGCTGCTGTAGCTGCCACAGCTCCTCCAGCCACCTCAGCAGTGCCATAGCACCTCTTATCCCAAAACTCACACTGTGACAAGGCTGGGCTAGGAGACAGGTCCACCACACAGCTGCTGCATTGAGACCAAGGCCAGGGGAGCAGGAGAGGAAAAAGAAAGAAGTCTGTCAAAACTGGTGACAAAAAACAGCCAACGAATCCAGATCAGTTCAGGTGAATTTAGATCAATGAATTCTATCCAACACAAAATAAGAAGTGTTTGTTTGACGTTTATCTCAATTTCTCTTATTTGCAAGAAGGTTTTTTGTTTTCAGAGTGGCTAAAAATTACTGGATTTGAAGCATGAAGTCTACCAGTCTTATTTCGGAAAGGCCAAAATGAAGCGGCGTTTTGCAAAACGCACTTGCCGTCCATCCGTCCGCTGCCGGCTGTGGGGCTCCCGGCCCGAGGAAAGACCTGACCCCTGCGGCGTCCCGCGCCTTTCAGCTGAGGGAGCAGGCAGCCGCGCGCGGGAGGGGCGTGGCCGCTCAG
>NW_010523735.1:0-6496 GCF_000687285.1 Phaethon lepturus | reverse complement strand
AGGGCTGCGGGCAGGGCTGCAAGCCAGAACCTCGCACCCCGGCCTCCTGCTCAGGATATCGGCCACTAAGCCTTTGTCGTAATTTGTGTGCAGACGGGGCAGGGCTGGGGAAGGCAGGCTGCGGAGAACTACCGTGACCCTTTTTGCTGCCCATTTCCACCATTTTATCCAAGCATCAAGTTAATTGGGGCGTTTCCAGCCATACACAGCAATGAGGTGTGCCCTGCGGGACGAAAGATGTAGACACAGGTTTCTGCAGTGCAGTAGCCTGTATCTGTACTTTTTGTAAGCCAGTAATTTCTCACGATTCATTTCCCCTTAAAAAAGCAGACAACAGACAGTATGCATAAGCATCACTCCACGCTGTAGCAATTCAATTAACTCTCAATTCAGCAATGTAGAAATAGAATAGCAAAGGAGAGCCGTCTTTTGTCTATGATGCCTTTAAGGACCACAGAAAGATCCAATGCGATTTTAAATCCTTCTCTGAAATCAAGCCTTGAGAAGAAATGCTGCTCTTTTGTTACATTTAAAAGAAAAAAAACCTCTTTGAATCTTATTAGAAAAATAAATCTCTCTGAGTAAGCTCTATCCTCTGTTCCTTGCCTCCAGTGCCACAAACATATATTATAAGGTGAGCTCTGCATTTTGATCTCAAATTAAGTAAATTACTTCTAATAAATTGCTGAGTCACGAGCACAGCCGGAAATACCATTTGCATTCTTATAATTGCCATCATTAAACCTCCATAAGAACTGTAAGAGGAAAGCCTCTACGTTTTGTGCTTGCTAACTCCTTGGAGTGTTTTATGCTACGGAAAATACTGTAAATGCTTTCAAACTACTTTAATAATTGACATTTTCCACCTTAGGTTCTTAAAGCTCTTTTCAAAGAAAGGCAAACAATGAAAGAAAGTGAAAAATAGTTTTGATAGAGAGAAAATTAAATTACATGCATGTTCTTATAAAGTATCAGAAGAAAAAAAGGCAAGCAGCTTTTGCAGAAAAGAAAGCTGAGAAGCACTGAGCTTACAGAACCAAATTTGAAAAGGTGCTTGGGTTACTGAAGATACAGACAACAGGTATCTGTAGGAAGACCAGGAGCCTGTCTCCCAGGGTCCTACTCTACAAAAGGCACCTAAAAGATAGTTACTCCCCGCAGCTGCTTGCTGCCATCCCCGGCTGCTAATTGCTGCTAATTGCCGCCCGGCAGCTGGGCTGGCCAGCCCGTCCTTCCCCAGCCTGGGCAAAGGAGGCTGCAGTAGGAGAGCCCTGGCCGCCAGCCTGGCTTGCTTCCTTCAGCTTGATGGCAGTAGGGTTGCTCTTCTGCAAATAGCTCAACCGGTAGCTTTGAAAACTGGTGGCTTCTGACAGAAGAAGTAGGGATGTATGGGGCAATTTTTAATCAAGCAACAACAAGAAGAAGATGTTGCGGACAGACTCTGGGTTTCATAGCCCTTTGAGGGGTGCCCATGGTCCTCACGGCTCCCAGAGACGTCCAGGGCTCTGTGGATACGTGCTGCAAAAAGACGTCTGCTTGGGGAAGGAGTTGCTCAGGACCAGGCAGAAGGGAAGTGTTTCCTGCTGCTGCACCCGTAGCCCCGCAACACCGCGCCATGTGCCGAGGTCAGTGCTTGGACTTTGGTTTGGAAAATCCTAATGGTTTCTGTTGCATCCTGGCAGGAGGTTGGGAGTCCCAAGGAGAAGGCCAGGGAATAATTAAGGTCAGAGGAAAGCTGAGCGAGGCGTCTGTTGTGTTAATTTTGGTGAGTTACAGCTACAGCCATACCTTGGCGTGTCCAGATCCTGGTTCAGCTTCTGTGTCTCCACTGACTCCTCACCAAGGCAGAGCAGCCCAAAGCAGCTTTAAACTCTCCATGGTGAGTTTATCTCAGGCTGTTCAGTGCTGGTGATGGTTTACGTGAGTCTCTTACCATAAAGTGGAAGTTGTTTATGATCAGTGGGAAACACGTCCGGCACGTTGTGCTTGCGTGATGTACTTGCAGGGAGGACAGAGGAGATGATTCTGATTCGTGCCAGTGTAAGGGAAGGAGGTATCAGGCCTGCAGAGCCGCATAAAGTGATGCGTTCCCCTCCTGAGTGAGCTCATAAGGTACATAACCAAGTTGTGCCAGCTGCGATGTTAGGCGTTACACGCTATCCTGTGTTACAGCTCACGGATGACCTTGGCTGTTTGGTGTGCTGGAGCTGCTGCTGACAGCCCAAATGAGTCGTAAATAGTGGCTATTGAGGCCCCTGGTGCATCACCCGGTGGTTGTGCATTCAGCCCCCCTTGTGTTTGCATGCCTCTCACCACGTCCTCCTCATGGGCTTTCTGCCATCACGATGTCTTTGCCGTGGATCGGGGTAGCTTATACCTATACCCGGCATTAATACTTAATGCAGTGCAGGTGCCCGAAGGGAGGGAGGCCACCAGAAGCTCACTTTGTCTCCTGGCTGGCATTGCCCAGGAACGCCTGTAAAGATACCTGCAACTGCTAACTAGAATTGTTTCCATCCAGCTGTTTTCGTCCAGCCAAGCAGACAGTGTTTTTTTGGGGAAATTACATTTTAAAGCTTCTGCTGCTCAAAAGTGAATTTCTTTCATCCTCACAAAATGAATGCTTTACAGCTTTCTTTTTTTCTTCTTTTCTTTCAATAAGTGAATACTTTCATCATCTAGTAAAAAGTCAATTTACAAGAATGAGTAAGGAAATTGAAACAAGTACTGATTTCATGTAAGAAATTGGGTTAATTTCTGGTAAGTAATTGTTTGCTTTTAGCCTCTTGTTCTGTTTATTTCTTTTCAAATGCAGGCGGGGTGAAGGGATTGTGTTACTGTGAGGGATGCAGTTTGCCAAACAACTCTGCCTAGTTAGGGGAAGTTTTGAGTAAACTGCCTGTTTAGTTTGTTTCACTTTTCGAAGGCTGGGCTTTCTGAAGGTCATAGAGTCGGGGCATAAAATCAGGATGGTTTTATTAGATCCAAGAAATGAAAGACAACAGATAAATGGACCTCGAAAGAAAACTGAGGGCTGTAGCCCCCTGCGCACCAGCTTTTTCCATCATCACGTCCGCTCTTCTATACGAGCGGTGCATGCACAGGATGAAATGCAAACAAGCAGTGTTCAGAAAATGGGTGATTAAGAACTTAGCAGCACCTGTAACTGAGGAAACTGGTACAAACAATAGATTTCATTTACCTCTCTCTTTTTTCTTTTCTTTTTTTTTTTTTAAGAGTTTTTGAAGACGTTCTGTGATGCCTTTGGTGTTTCATCTCTAGCAAACTGAGACAGTGCAAGCAAATCTCCATGGAGTCAGTTGCTATGAAAAAGATGGTTCCTAGGAACTAGATGTTAGTGCTTGGGCTCGTATTTCAGAAGAGATTTGCAACACCATCACTTCTGCAGTCAGCTAGCATGTAGAGTGGAAATCAAATGGTTGGACCAAGAGCGGTCCCAGAGACCCCATTCAGTGGGATGGCAGAGGTGGTCTGTGTGTATTTCATGACATAATGAAATGTTAACCAGTTTTTATATGGCCATATAAAAACTATATGCCATAAACAGTTGCTGGAAAGTGTGGCTATTTTTCCCAAATTACAAAACTTCACAAGGTCTGAGAACAATTTCATGCACAAGGATTTCAATAAGAGGGACTAACCTTATCCTGCAGCACCCAAGAACTTGGCCTTAGTGTCCTCCTGTCTCTAAACATTTCACTTGTTCTGTGACTTGGCCTCATCTTGAGATGCTGTGGATGAAATCTTCGTGAGTTATGATTAATCAGTTTCCTGTTGCTTGCAAGGGAATAGGATTTCTGTCCCACATCTCTAGGATAAAAACGGATATCCTTTTCTGCCCCTGCCCCAAGGGACAGACATGAACACATAAGCAAGGGCATGAAGGAGAAGGGAGAGGGGATGTTTCCCCTCTGATGCCCTCTGTTTCTCCTTCCCTCAGCACTGTGGGGAGAAGCTGTAAAGAGGATGCAGTTGTGATCCTGGCTGCTTGGATCTGGCAGGAACAAACCTAGCTTTTGGGGGAGACCTTGGGTTTTCCTCAGTGCCTCAACAACTGATCTTATAGACCTGGTCATGTCTCGAAACTACTGTGACCATAAATGCCAAAGTTGAGCCATTACTCAGGGCTGGGAGGATTTCACGCTGGATTTGCGAGCGATGATGTTTTTGATGACCCTTTCTGAAGGAGGGCATCGATGGTGGGACCTGTTGCAGTCACATGGCTTCTTAGTCACAGGGTTTTACACAGCAAGGGTTAGGACTGGAGCAGTGGTACAAGGAATTTGAGCCAAAGCCCTGAATTTTCATCACTTCAGGCAGGCGGAGGAGTTGTGTCTCTCTCTAAATGATATTTAGGGATTTCTGCAGCTGAATGCCATTATCAATGACAACATTTTGAATGAATAGCCCTACACATATATTCCGTGGCTGCATTGTGAATAATTGTGAACGCTCCTCAATCTTCCTCTTCCCACTCCCCTCTCCCCCCGCTCAGCCTAAGCACAAACACTCATTTCAGGGCTAAAGATATATTCTTAAATCACTTCTGACATTTCTTTGTTGTTACCTAATGAAGGCTGGGTCAATGGGCTAGAGGGAAGTTTTACATAAGCCCTTGCTGAGATGTCATTGTAGGATCGGAAGTGGGCAGCAGTTGCAAATGTTAGCATTTGTCTCTGGAGTTTATTTAACTGCAAGCCTGAATGTCTGCATGGCATATGGGGCTCTGTCCCCCCCTCCTTGGTTTTCTGAGTCTCAGTGAAATGTCACAGTCCCGAGGACTGCGGGGTTCAAAGAGCAGCCACGCTGCTGTGACCGCCAAGCTAACAAGGGGCCTCTGTGTGCCCTTGTCTGGGGGGAGACGTCCCACCAGGGACGTGCCGGCTGCTCCCCCTGGCTTTCCCAACCCTTTCCAAACACTTTTACACTCTGCTTCTTTCATTAATTAGATTATTTGTTTTTTAAGCTTGTTTCTGAGCAAGTCAAATCGACCCATGCCTGGTTAACAAAGCCTGAAATAATTGTGACTAAGTCAAAGCAGTGCTGAAGGGGAGACCAGCCACACAGACCAGGCTAGTTGCCCAGCCCTGCTGAGCATATTTAATCCTTGCTGGGTTTATCCAGGTGCCAATGGAGGGCTTGAATAGCAGCCAGAGGGTGGGAGCTTGCCCCCTGGCTGCCCAGTGGGCTGGTCTTCCATCCTCTGTTTGTAACCTGGGCTAATACAGGCATTTACAGACCGACGGGCATGTTCTGGTTTTCTTATGGGGAGTCTAGAAAAGCTTGTTTTGCTTTGTTGTCCTTATCCTAAGGAATTAAAATGGTCAGTTGAAAATGGGGCTTTCTATGGTTAGCTGTAGGTCAGGATGGCAGGACACGTCTGCTCTTTGAAGATTAAATAGGTCAGTGAAATGTTGTAAGTCCACAAGACCAACAGATGAGGGAAACCTGCTGTTGTGATTAAGTAGAGAAAATAATTTCAACACTGTTAATGACTATGACTGCCCAGACTACAGCTAGTTTTTACTTTGCTTACTGTGCAAGATCCCATATTAAATAAGGTAAATCTGACTTTTTCATGGCAGAAGTGCTTTGGGTGCATTCTGCTATTCAGAAAGCAATCAGATTCTTCAGGATTAGAGGCAGCTGAGGCATGTCATCTTCATTAAAAACCTTTGGGATCTACAGGGATCTATATGAGAGAGCATATGTTAAGCATCCCTAGATCTGACTGTGCCCACTGAACTGCAACTGACCTGCTGGGTGAAGTACAATTCCAGATTTTGCAGATGGAGACATTAGGAAAAAGTCTTTAGGTTATTGAGCAGATTCACTGAGTAGGTCTTATTTGTAGAATATAATTTTATGAGGCCAGAAATATCTTCCCAGGTATAGATTGTCATAATATAACTAACACTGTTAAATTAATTTCTGTTGCATATGGTTGTGAAGGGGGAACGGCCCCAAATCCATGTTGCCTTTGCAGGAGGACTTCAGGGAGATTACTCTCAGCAGTGGTTTTTTTGATGCATGTGCTAGGCCTATTCTTTGCTGCTGGCATGGTGAATGCTTAAAGGGCTCTTTATGGGCAGAACTGGTAAGAGCTAACATTGGGGAGCTCCCCATGTTTCACTATTCTGTGGTGATGCTCCATTTTCATAGTCGGTTGGATGAGGAAAAGCAATTGGGAAAAATTGTGCCTGCTTTGCAGAAAGAATTCTTACTAGAAAGTGTTTTGGTGTTGTATTTACCCATACTAACTTTCTGGTTGTTGGCTGCGCTCTTCCTTATTTGTTGCCAAAGCACGTACCAATAGTGCATATTGGGGATAATGTGGGATGCGGCAATAAAACAAACTACAAACATGACCCTGGAAACATGGGATTTCTGTTAGACTGGAAATGTGAAACTGGGATGCTGTTTCTGCTCAGAGTCACAGCAAAAAAAGGCTGTGTCTACCTGGACTTTAGTAAAG
>NW_010523734.1:6074-15995 GCF_000687285.1 Phaethon lepturus | reverse complement strand
TTCTATTCTATTCTATTCTATTCCTATTCTAGTCTATTAGCAATTATACCTTTATTACATAAGTAATATGTCATATTGCATAAGAATGTCATATCATATATTACCTTTTGCACAACCTTTTGCTTCAAGGCCAAAAAGTCACACAGGGAGTTTGGATGGAGAATGGATTTTAAAATCTGCAGCTGATAACTACAAGTTGGAGTTGTCTCCACATCTTTCTTTATAGCATCACATGTATACTGGAAGATGTGCCCATCTCCATCTTTTTTTGTGTGTGTGTGTGTGTTCAGTAACAACTGGGATTTTGGATAAATCTTGGACCCAGCATATTCCTTATAGGACCATTTAACCACTCCAGACAGCTGAGGAAGCAAATTCTCAGGACACATCTCCCCATTACAGAGCAGCATGTCTACCTCAGCCATTCCCAGGCACTTCTGGATGAAAGAATGGCAGCATCTGCGTGCATTTTCTATTAATGTTTAGTCACTAATGAGATTATAAACTTTGGCCTACAGTTGATATCTTTCTCTCCGCCTCATATAAGCTTTACAGACAATCAACTTTTGGCTCAGCGCTTTTTTAGAAAAATATGTACCATATTTCTATGTTACGTCATAAGTATGCAAGAGGGCAAAGGGCAGAATAAGGCAAGAAACCATGTCAGAGTACTGTGAACAGATCCTAAAAAAAGATCTATACAATATTTCTATGCTGCTTCATGCTGTCTACCTCTAACCACAGTACAGGTTGGATCACTGGGACCTCCCCACAGTGCTAAATGCCCAGCAAATTTCCTTGTCTTGTGAGTGCTTCCTGGGAAGAGTTGGCAGAGTTTAATCAGTATTATAATGAAAGCCAGAGTATCAGAAGGACCCATGACTTCACTATAAATCACACTTTATTGTCCACGTCACTAAATCTATGGCCACTAAAGTAAATATGTTCACGAGCAGAAATGCCTAGTCTTCTGCTGACTGGACTTTTTTAAAAGAGTAACACAACATGAATATTGGTGCAATCACATTTTAATCATTGTAGCTGATCACAGAAATTCTTTGCCCTTTTTCCTTTTTGCACGTATTAGCTTTCTTTTATATGCATTCTCATGTCTCCTTGAGGACAAATAGATGGCAGTCAGATGAAATACACCTCCAGTGGGTATTCTGGAGAGTATAAGACAGCAGCAGTGTCCAGATTTCCTCCGTCACCTTCATCAGGTTTATGTGGAAGCCTAAGCAAAATGAATACGAAGCAGTTTTTCTATATTGAAATTTTCCCACGTCTCAGCAAGGAGATATTGCTTGGGTGTTAGGTGTTGCTTGGGTGGACTTGCATGTCCAAGTTCAACTTCGAATGAATAGATGACAGTACTCATCAGTGCATCTGTGGTAGTGAAGTCTGTCACTTGTTGTGTAAGGAAAGATGTCAGTGCAACAAACTTTGTATACACTCAGTCTTTGCGGATTGCCCCAACATAACACGATTTTCTAAGTAGCTGCCATGGCCTTGGCTCTGAGTGTTCATCCAAAATCCCGGAAGGACAGTTCCGTAATCAGGTTTTAAGCAAACTACAGGCTTTCATGTACTGACCTCAGACAGTTTTAGACAAAGTTTAGGATTCTGCCGTTTTTACGTGCATATTAACTGCTACCTCTGTACATTGAATGATCTCCACTCCCTTGTTAAAGGACTGACGTTATTTTAACAGGAAACACTAATATATAATTTTCTGTGACTTCTTTTGTAATGATTTGGGAAAATTTGTGACAATTTATAAGATGCTTTTGGTAAGCAAAAAACACTGTCCACATTAAGCAGCACAAATTTATCTGTACACTTTATACATGAGAAGACATGCAAACCAAGCATGTTTATATGATCACGATAAAGCAGGGCTGCAGGGAGGCAGAGTGGACAGTTGAAAAATAAAGGAACATTCTGCTCTCCTCCTGCTGGTTACTGAAACTGTCCTATTCCTAGTAAAAGCAACAAGAGCTTTAGACGAATTAGGGTGTAGGAAATTGAAAGGAGATTTAGGGCTAAGTCCCAAAGAAAGACTATGGGATAAAGATTTCAAAGGGTTTGTGTAGGGGTTGTGGTGGCAGGTATTCCTTTTTTAACAAAATCCTCTGCTCTTCCTATGAAGACAGCTTGAACCCCTCTTTCTGCAGCACCAACTCCTTGAACAGTTTCCCTTAGTCAGTATACTTGCCCACAGCCCACAGTTTACCTCTGTGCTATCTGTGCCCTCTGTTCAAGGGAGCACCTTGGGCTCAGCCAGCCTGTGTTCAGAGTCCTGGGCAACCTCATTGCACAAACCATGCATGCTGCTCAGAGCTGAGATTATTCTTAATGAAAAGATAGTGGTGACTGTCTCTCCTGCCTGCTTTGAGACTTCTAAACCCAGGCTTCTTCAGGGAGATTACTTCTCTCTCTTTTGACTATAATATCTAGTGACACTGGCATACCTTGATGTGGATTCCTCTCTTGTAAGAGGATCAGAGATGCTTCCTTAGATATAAGCTTTTGGGATCCTCTTTTTTCTTCTCTATAGCTCCTAGTAAGAGCATGACAGCCGAGTCTATTCTCACCTCATGGTGAGGATCCTCATGGTGTCCAAAAGAGTATCCCAAATTTATCACACCTATCAGACAGGGATGTCTTCTCTATATGAATGTGGCCTTTTAGACCTTCATATTGAGACCACAGAGAGAAAGCGCATGTCCTATAGCGATTTGTGATTTGTGTCTGTGAAGGTCATGCCGTCAAAGTGATTTACATCACCCAAATCAGGGATGGTGAATGTCACATGTAGACAACGTACAGGCTAGCTACCAAGAGGAATTGGAGAACAGGTAGTCATTTGGAGGCAGAAAAAAGGTTTCATACACAATGCGCATCCTAGAGGACTAATCTCTGTTTTTCTCATTCATGACAGAGATGTGGCTGACAACGTAGTGGTTGAAGAGAAAGAAATACCATGAGTAAAATCAGAAGGTCTGCTATTGAACTGAGTTGAAGTTTGGTCTGCATCAGGTAAGACCTGTTTCTTCTGTTGAGGAAGGATAACACACCAGGAACTGAACAACACAGGTGATCTGGGCAAAGTTCCTGACAGTGTGGCAATCAGTAAGCCCAGCCATAGCATCAGTGGCTGGCTCCCACCAAGGAAAATGAGGTGTTAATTCCTTTAAGGTCCTGTCAGATCACATATTTCTGCCATTTGACCTCAAGAGTTTTGTATTGATACATTCTTCTTTTTGAGTTACCTTTTGAATAGTAAAAGCCTTCTCCAGAACACAACAGCCAGCACCTTTCTGTTAGCTGTGTACCTTAACCTTCCAGATGTGGTTCATGCATACTTCTTACCTATTTGTTTCTTCTTTCTTGCGTCACATAGTCCAGGAACCCATGCATTATCCATTTTCCATCCAAGTTCTTCACAGCAGTTCATCCACAAGGATATTTTTCAGGAACTAATCTCTGAAAGAGTGCCACGCTTCTCAAAGAACACCTTCCCAAGGGTCAGTCAAAAGTTTTTCTATGTGATGAAAATGTACATTTTCCTGTAGAGCATGAATTGATCACTGCTTTCCATGTCAGGACCCCTTTTTAACAATATGAAACATTTGTTTGGACACCACGTTCTGATGTACTGTGACTTCTCATGTCCAAATGTGTCTGTGGTCCCCTTCCCTTATGACAAGACACACACATACATGTCCTCCCTATACATTATCTTATATTTGGTGGGGTTGACTCTAAGTTCTACTTCATCCAGTGATATCCATACATGGCCTACAAAAGTGTAAGTAAGTAAGCTCCCATCATCACTAGCTTATGATTCCATTTTGATCCTGCTGGTAAAGCAGTTTACCTGCAGACATAGTTATGGGCTAGCTAAGTAGAAACCATTATACACAGAAGAATCATGGCCACAAGTTTAACCTTTCGTACATATTTCTCATTCAGCATGGGAAGAACTTAAGCAAATGAAACATTAAAAAAAGCTTATCCATCCATAGCTTTGATGTTTAAATTTTTTTTTTTTTGCATTGGCTTTTTGAAAATTGTTACAAAGCCACTACTCCCATCCCAACCTACGGAGCTGTGCAGGAGACTGGATACACTGAGATGTTGACCAAAAAATGTACTTTCTGTGGACTTGTTTCCTAAGCGCAGCTCACTGAGTAGCTACACAAGCACTAAAGAGAGGCAGAAGCAAGAGGCTATATATGGGAATGGAGTAGCAGCATGAAGAAAATGCTTTTGGCAACTGCATAGAATTCTGACAGACTACAGCATTCCCATTACTGCTGCCACAGCTTGCAATTCTTCCCAAACCTGGTCCTACTAGGGTGATCCTGTACATGGAAAGTGCGCAATAGTGATTACTTTATAACTTTATCAAGGAGCAGAGATGACTTCCTAACATAGATTGATATTTGCACAGAGGGAAAGCTGTGATAAAAATGAGGTTTTCATGTTAACGGTATAACAAAATGCTAGTTAGATGCAATTTCTTTTTAGGGTGTGTAATTAAATAATGAAGCAGGTTGCAAGGGAGATTGAGTGTCTGCTATTTAAAGTATTGCCTGAATTATCTTTCTTAAACCAATACTTTGCATCCACTTCCTTAAATGCATATGTATTCTTCCTTAACACAGGCATACTTTTAGTGCATGTTAAATTCAAGTTCAGACTATGTATGCAGAGTGGTCTCTTAGGCTTTTGAATCTATGAATCCTTGTTTCTAATCATCACCCACTTATGAGCCATAAGAAAGAAAGTGTGGTCTGCATTGACCTGAAAACCTTCAGTGTTGCACCCTAGCAATAATAAGGCTCATAATCATTAGCACACTGCTTAGTTAAAAACTTTCTTTCAGCTCTAACTGCTGAACTAAGGTGCTTCAAGGGAAGGATTTCCCTTCTGTGTTGTATTACTAGAACAGCTTCAGCATGAAGGCACTTCTCCCAGCAGCTAAATATGTGTGATCACAGTCTTGCATAGATGTCCGAGTCTGGTGGATCCAGGATTTGGCCAGGGTGCTAGTGGTCAAGCTACAACCATGTAAAATGTTTTCAAGCTCCGCTCAGAACTACTGGCCCTGCATGAGGTAAAGTAACTGGTCATCTTGTCTCTATCTTTGGTGCAATGCAAAGTAAAACTTACTGTTCCCTGGATATATGCAAAGGTTCACTTATGGGGGTTTTTTTGTGTCCCCTGCTCCTTTACCAGTAACTCCCAAAACAGTTTTTTTTTCTGGCTGATTACCTGCTCTCCCTTAAATTTACCTCGTCTTTCCCCAAAAATTTCTCTTACCCTTCTCATCACTCTGCTTAGCTCTTCCAAATTTCTGCATCAGTCTCCAGACCTTGCCTGATATATCCTTTTACTCTACTTATTGACTTCCAAGGGCTGATAATTCTGGTCCTTCCTACTGACACCCAGTAGCCATTCTTGGACTTCTGGTTTGGTTTTTATTTTTGTGTTTTTTTTTTTTTGTCCTAGATTCTGCAATGTGGCTCTTTTCCCAACTTCCGTTATTCTTTTTCTTTAATTTCTGCTCCTAGACTCTCTTGGTGTTTGTGTGAATTGCCTGCCCATTTCTCCTTCTATTCTGCTGAAGCTCAAAATTCTCTGGGGTACCAAGATAATTTTTTTCTTAGTTTAAAAGGTATCCATTTCTACATAGTTCTCATAGTTTTGTCTCTCCTCAGTTTTAACTACCAGTGTTCCCAACTAACCAGCTTTAGATTCTATTAAAATGATAATCTCATCATTTATTTCCCAATTCCTACCCACACTAGCCTCTAGTCTTATACCTGTATCCCTTCTACCCAGACATTTTGTGCCTATCTGCTTCTATTCCCATAACCTCTGTCTTCCCACCGATCTGCCCATTTTCATGTCCTGGTTTGCCCATGTTCTTCTTATATTTCAGAATGTCTGTTAACATTTTTTTTTTACCCCTAAAGGCTTTATTATGTTCAAAGCCAGACAAAATTTGAGACGCACAGAAAAAGCTGTCTTAGTAGCAAAAACATTTCCTTCCTTTCAACTGCTCAAAAATGTGAGGGCTGAAAACCATTTCTTAGGTCTTTTTCTTTAATAAGCGAGTTTCTGTCTTGCTTTGTACTAGAAAGAGAAGAACGATTTTTGTTAATTTAAAATGAAGCTTTTGCTGAGGAAATGAGATTTCAACATCAAGAGCTTATGCTGAGAAAAAATGCAAAATAACTGCAAGCAATTTTGATGGCATTGGTCTTATCCCTGGGTAGTGCTGTTGCTGCCACCAATCATGCAAATGCAAGGATACAGAATGAGTGCTCAGCAAACACTGAACACACAAAGGTGTGATTGTCCTTTGAGTAATATTTTAACTATGACAAGGGTCAAATAAAGTACCAATGATGACGTGATTTGGTTTATAAGCAATAAAAAGCCTATAAACCCGATGGCATAACCAAGGAGTATTTACATTTAATATTTTGTATAATTGCCATGGGTTCTGATAAAAAAGAGTAGGGTCTAGGTAGAAGCACCCTTAGATAATTCCAGGAGCTTATCTTGCTCTTTCAGGAATCTGAAAGACAAATCCAACAGGCTCCTCTGTCTGGGATATTTTCACTACCAGACACTGAAATCAGAATTGATGATGGAAGTCTTTTTTTGTTGTTTTCAGTCAGTCATGGTGAGATATTATGTGACCAGATTATCATCTTTTCTACTTTCCTGTTCCAGTGGATGTGGGGATACACTGAATCCTGATATTCCGCTTGGCATTCATCTGCTTTAAATAGTGAATACACCACAGCTTGATGTCTCTGCACAGCTGGGCGAATCAGTTGATTTAGTCCAGGCAACTGATTTTTCTTGATATCTAATGGTAGATGTCTAATCCATCTCCTAAGTGATGCCTGGGTAAAAACAATGGAGAGTGACCAATGTGGTGAGGGATCTGTGGCACATGGCCCGTGGAAGGAGATTAACTTTTTAATCTGGTAAAGAGTAGAGGAAAAGGTGAGGGCAATCACGCAACAACAAGTTAATCACTGGAAGGGCAGTTACAAAGAGAAAAGAACGAAACTCTTCCCAGTGGTACCAAGAAATATAAGAAAAGACAACACCACAAATTGCCACCTGTGAGGTTGAAGTTGCACATTAGGAAAGGCTCCTTCCCCAAATGTTGGTGCAGGCCTGTAGCAGTTCACTGGGTGGGTGGGGGGTCTCTGACTTTGGGAGTTCTCATAACTTGGTTAGACAAAACCATAGCTGCTCTAATCTAGGGCTTTGATAGTCCTGCTGTGAGCAGGAGGTTGGATGGGAGATCCCAGATGTCCTTTCCACCAGTGCCACTGGGATTCTGGCATTCTTTTGAGAAAGACCTGAGTGATTTATAACACCTCATTTCTGAACACCATAGATTTTCCAGTCACAGCTTATAAGGACGACATACTTCTGAAGCCAAGCTGCCTCAGAGAAGAACTGAAGCATCTTGGAAGAGTGGACACCCACTGTCTACAGCACTTGGCCTTCTTCAGGTGCCACTCTCCAGACTGGATGGGGGAGAAAATTCCTGTGCTGAGATCTCTGGATAGTGAGTATGGAAAACTGAGCTGTCATCTGTCTGAGCAAGAGTTACCACAGAATCCTTCCTGGCAGAAGAGCTGCAGAAACTTAAGAAGAAATGAACAACGTGGCACAGATGCTCCAGAGCAGCATTGAGAACACATTTCTATAACAGAAACACTACCTTATTTTCTTTAACATAAGTATTTTCCTGTGCAAGTATTTTGGCTTATATTTCATGCCAGGAGCCTCCCTTAGGCTGCCTTTGTCCTGAGTATAGGTAGATGACACACAGCCTAGGGAAGAGAGGGCAAAGAGGTGGAGGGCAAATTGTTGTCCTGAGCTCTTTTTGGCTATGTCTAGAAGACTAGGTTAGGATTCATGGAACCACTGTGTACTTGAGTGATATTATCCCCATGGTGCATATTCTGCATGTTCTTCATTAAAAAAAGAATGATAAAAAGAGAAGACATAGAAACATACAAATTGCCCAGAAGTCCATTTCTCTCAGTGGCCAATCTTTAACAGCAGTTGGAGGCATCTTCAGACAAGCACAAGAACATCTAATGATACTTCTCTGATGCTTCCAAGGATCTGTGTCTCTCCTTGCTTATGAGCTAGAGTGCTACATTTGCTTTTAATAGCTGTTGAAGATGTTTTTGTACTTATTGAGGCTTGTACCAAGTCCATGTGGTGCACAGTTTAACTGTTTGCAGATAAAAAAAGGAGCATTTGTGGTTATTTTGAACCCATTCTCTGATTACTTCTTTGAATCCCCTTTGTCTTGTATAATAATACAAGCCTTTTTCGTGCCCTAAAGCTGTTCTATACCTTTGACCATCTTGTTGACTCAGACTGTAAAAGCATCTAACAGACATTTTATGATTAGTATGAATTAAGTCTGAAAGGACAGATGTGGTTGAGCAAGCACACAAAGAAACAGCAGAACAACACTCAAAAGACCGGCTTGTACTGATAACAGAGGGTGCTGGTTCCAGCAATAAAACTGATGAACATACTGGTTTTGGAAATCCCAGAAGGCCTGAACCCTGATAAGTTCACAGTATAGATAATATCAATGGAAAGCAGTGCATTTATAGACCATCACGCATGCTATTCCTTTTTCTGTTAGAGACCAGCAAGAAGACAGATTCTGCCAAAGGACTGTCCCATAGTAACAGTGGACACCTGAAGCATAATGAAAATGTGACCAAAACCTGCTTTATCTTTGCCAGTCAAGAAAAGCCTTAGAGATGTGATGGCAACTCCACAGCCTGTGTCCTTTATCATCAATGTTACATCCAAGTGGTCTTGGCCAGACCTCTGGGGTACACACATTTTTGGTTCTTGTGAATATGTGGATGTGAGAATATGTTTTAATTAAATCACCTCCCTTAGAAATCTTGGAAATTAGTATTACTTTCCCCTTCCATAAGGTACCACACTGAGTTCCTGTTACACTAATTTCTTACAAAATCATCATTTGGGGTGTGTGAGGGGGTCAAGACATAAAAGAGGTCATACTTTTTCATAGAAAGATGCCCAAAAGCTCTGAGGTGACCTATGTAGGGAACATCTAAATAGAAAGTGGAGAATATCTGGGGAAGTTTGGAAGGAACTGATAGAGGGCTGCAGCCTGCCACTTTGGACATGAGTGTACATCAGTGCTACCTCTCCTTGAAGAAAGTGTAGGTGTCAAAGACTCTACAAACTATCCTGAGAAGGCAGCACCCTCTCCTGCCTGTCTTCCATGCCTCTCTCCTTAAGGGCTTGTATCCATCTGTTGCAGCACTCCAGTTGCATGAGCTACGAATGCCACCAGTTATTGCAATAATGTTGTAGCTCTATGACTGTAGCTGGAACTCTAGTTCTTCCAGCTCAACTCCCAAGGTCTATGACACTTCAGAAAGGCCCCCTTTTGCCCTGTTGTATCACTTCTAAGGTGTCTTGTATCTACCAACCTGCATCCCCTGCTTTTTATCCCTCTTCCCCTTTGATTGTAGTCTCCACCCCCAGTCATTCCTAGTATAAAGATCTCCTCACCATAATGGCCAATCCGCTGGCAGAGTTGCTTTTTTGTGAGGTGGATCTTCTCTTTCTACAGCAGTCCTTCTTCCTAAAAGAAGGTTCCATGGTTGCAAAAGCTGAAACCTTGACAACAGCAGCAGCTGCACAAGGTGTTGATCGTACCCTCAACTCTGACTCCCAGAGCCCTGTAGTCACTCCTGATGCATTCAGGCTCTTCCACAGCACCTTCTCTTTTATACACATGCAGATGAGGAGCCGGTGGTTGCAGTCCAAGGCCCAGACAAGCCTCAAGCAGTATCTCTGCAGTGTGCCACA
>NW_010523734.1:0-6043 GCF_000687285.1 Phaethon lepturus | reverse complement strand
CCCTACACGGTAACTCAGGTCAGCAGCTGGTCACCTTCCACCACTACCACTTGCTTTTTCTATGTGTAGATTCATGGCTCAGGCCCAACTGCCTCTGATGCTTCCCAAGACACAGCTTTTGTAACCGGGGCCCTGAACCTATTTTGCAGGTAAAGGCCCCTTCCTCCCATTGCCAGAAGTAACAAGCTTCCAGTCTTCCCTGTCTTGGGAGTCTCCATTTGCCCCACAGCTGAGCATAGACTCCGGCTGATCCTTCATCCCAGTGGAGGGTTCAGGGTCCTATCTCTTCTGGTTATCAGCAAAGAGCTAGCCAATATTTTTTGCATCTTTCTTGATAATATGCAGGCTTCCCACCTCCTCTCACAGCTCTTTAACTTGGCAGCACAGCTTTATCTTTCAAGGGCTTGCAGGGTGTCACTTCTGTATAGACACCAGTGCTTTGATATTCAGAGCCAAGGGCTGTTCATAGATCTCTAGATAATAATTCACAGCCTTTACTGCAAGATTGCCCTTTCTAACAAATGGAAATATTCAGGCAAATACCTGCTGGGAAACTAAAACCTTCAGCACCAAACAAAAATGGCGTTGTATATCAAGGGAGGAGACTCAATGGAGCTTTGTAGTTTTAATCCAACACTGTATTTTTTCCCTGGCTTCCTAAAGACCCATTCATACATTCTCTCACCATTTATCCATGTTAGGTACCTTTTTAGCTTGGTAAATTGAAATTGAAAAAAAATTGAATCAGTTAGAGGTCTGAAGGGATCAAATTTCTGTACATTTCTGCAGACAAGAAACTGCATAGAGGCCGTGATGCCCTACACAGTGAAGAGAAGAAGCTCTTTGAGTTCCATGGTCCACCGAAAAGAGCTGGAGGTGACTATCTCTAGGAAGGATTAAAGAGATGCTGGAAGGAGCTAGAGCAGAGAATCAGACAGAGACCACAAAGACCCATATCCATTGTAAAAAGAAAAATGGATGCAACAAGTGCTGCTTGTTTCCTGCACGTCCCAGTTCCAACATTTCACATCCCAGCTGCCATCCTCAGTGAATGCTTTTCATTCTCAGACCTTGGATTTTGCACCTGAATGAAACCTGGTGTGCAAATCCGAATATGCCCTGTAAGTTATAATCTCCAACAGAATAATATGATCGCTATTTTTAGTATTTCCTGAAATACTGTCTGTGTACCCAGTTTTCTTTAATTTTAATTTAGCCTTCCAGCATTGAATGGGTCCCAAAATCCCCAGGTTATGCCTTTTTCTTTTATTCAGTCATGGTAGAGCTGCTTTTGCTCAAGAAACATTTTATACATTGTCTTGACTTGTCGAGGATTCAGCTTTGAATTTTATGCTTTATAGGACTTGTCTGTGAAATTTTTTGTAACTGCAACAGCTGTGTGAGAACAGACCGACTGTGACATTTTGTTTGGAAGTTTATAATTATGACCTTGACTTTCAGATAATATTTTGCCAAGACTGCCAGTGTCTGTTACACTAACTGGCCCACATCTTCTCTGAAGTGCAGATAAAAGGTTAATCCACGCACTCTGTGGGTCATGATTCTTCACATCCTAGGCTGTTCTTGCTGTTTTCCATAGACAGTGACCTGGCTGGCTCATGTCCAGCTCATGTCCCACTATGAGTACATCAGTCTCAGTTGTGAACATGAGCAATCAAAGAAGATCTGAAGGTCCAAAACAAGAGTACACATACTTAAATTAAGATAAAGCATGCTGCAAGCTAAGGGACCATTAGGCATATGTATGTGCAGGGCTGAAGAGTGCACATATCCTTCAGGACGAGCTGTTTTTTTGCACATTTTGAAACGAGCTGGGAAGATACAGTGGCTATAAGAATGGCAGCAGTAACCTCTTTTTGCCAAACTAGTTTGCCTCCCCACCCCTCCGGCCTTTATTTCTCTCGTTAACCACACGAGGGCAACCTTATACTGTCATTTGTGGGAAATGAGGTCTCTGGCAAAGGTTAAGGAACAGCTATTTCCTATTTCCTAGCAGAGAGCACAAAGAGAAACAGTCCTCTTCGACTGAGATATATTAAAGGACAGAACTTAAGTTAAAGTTGGAAAGAAAATACTAACAAAAGGTGTTTGTTACAATTTTCCCTTCTTTAAAAGTGTACTGGTAGGGCAATGGCTTGCCCTGTCTTAGCAGTGAGCAATGAGAAGCCCATGTCAGTTCTCATAACCGAGGTGAGTCAGGGTAATATAATAAACATAACAGAAAAAAAATGCTGAGAGGGCTGGTGAGAGTGAGAAGGCTGACAATCACAGGCCTAAAAGCTGGTTTAACTTTTCTACTTCTGTACCTCAGATGTTGAGCTTAGCACAACGTCCCGAGACCAGATATCTTTGTGTGTAACAGATGCTTCCAAGAGATTTTACTTAATGTATCATTTACTGTATGCTAACAGACTTCCATTTTTATCTTTTTTATTTGACTATGCTCTCTCACACACATTTCAACCCCAAATCATATTGAAATTTCAACTCAAAGGATTTCCACCCTTCCCTGCCACCTCTCAAGGTCCCTGTGCCAGTATTGACCATGCTCATGACACAAAAGATTTTCCTTAAATTGAGTTGAAATTTCCTTCTTCCAAATTGTGCTTATTGCTATGCACCCTGAGAGGAGTCCCTCTCTCTGTCTTCTCCTACACTGTTCCACCAGGTATTTGTACCTGTCTTCTCCAGGCTGAACAACCCCAGTTCCCTCAGCTTCTCCCCATCATGTGCTCCAACTCCCAGCCACCTTGGTGGTCTTCAGCTGAACTTGCTCTGGTGTGCTAATGCCTTTCGTATATTGGGAAGTCTCCAACTGGACTTGGTATTCAGGTATCATCTCAGAAGTGCCAAACAGATGAAGATGATCCTTTTCCTCACCCTGACAGCGGTGCTACTGCTAATACAGCTAAGGATGTGGCTCCCCTTCCTCACTGCAAGGGCACACTGATGGCTTTAGTTCAATTTGTTGTCAGCCGGAACCCCAAGCTCCTTTTCTGCAAAGTTACTTCCTAGCTAGATGGCTGCCTACCTGACTTGCAGCTAATACAGGATTATTCTGTATCAGATGCAGTGCTTTGTATTTGCCTTTATTGAACTTCATGCTGTTCCTGTCAGCCTATTTTTCCAGTCTGTTCTGAACCCTCCAAATTGTAGCTCTTAACTGCAGTGTATTGACTGTGCCCCCTGCCCACTTTGGTATAATCTGCAAATTTTCTGAAAGTGTGCTCTGTCCCATCATCCAGATTATTATAACAGGCATTTAATGGCATTGGCCTCAATATTGGGACACCACTGGTGACTGGATGGCAGTTGGATTTTGTACCACTCATCAACACCTTCTGAGTTTGACAGGCCAGTGAATTTTCCACCTAACTTAATAGTCCTTCTGTGCAGTTCATATATCATTAATCTAGCTCTAAGGATGTTACAGGGGACGATGTCAAAGGCCTTGCTAAATCTAGGGTATGCAATGTCCATAGAACCCATCATCTCATCATAGAAGGCAATTGGGTTACTCAGGTATGATCTGCCCTTAATAAATTCCTGATGTCTGTTCCCAGTCTGTTCCTTCATATGGCTAGAAATAGCTTTCATGTGGATTTTTTTCCATGACCTTCCCAGGGACTGAGGTGAAGCTGACTGGCTTGTAATTCCCCAAACTCCCCTTCTTTTTCCTCTGGAAGATGGGTGAGATGTTTGGGGTTTTTTTCCCAGGCATTAGGAACCTCCTTCTTCACCATGATCTTTCAGGGATGATAGAAAACAGTCTTGCAATAATTTCAGCCAGCTCTCTCTGTGCCTTTGGGTGCATCCCTTCCCATCTTATGGACCTGTGTGTGGCCAACAGGCAGAAGAGATCCCTATCTGTATCTTTCTCTGCTGTGAGGAACTTGTACTCTGCTTGTACTCACACAGATTCTGCCAGGACTGTTTCAGGGCAGACTTCAGCAGGGAAAATTGAGGGAGGCATGAAAACTTTAAGTACCTCAGTCTTTTCCATGTCCTTTGACACTATGAAATAAAAAGATTTCATACACAGGCTCATTTTCTTTTCAGAAGCCATTGAATGATGAAAACAATTATTTCCTACTTAGAAGAAGGTGTCAATGGAGCCTAAATCTGCTGAGACCTAAGTAGAAATGGGCCCAAGTTTAGTTCTGGTATGTATCAAGAAATCTTACAGCTCAGCTGTTCTGTATGTCTCATTTTTCAGCAAGTGCTTCACAACAATCTTTACAAGAGCAGGCAGAGTTAAAAGGGGTAAACAATCCTATTGTGCCACAGAGATTTAACAAATTAAAACTTCCAGCGTCTGTGACAGTAAATGCAGCCTGTAATAGCCTATTTCCAGCAAGCAAATGCAATTGGTGGCTTCTTTCATCTTATAAGCCTCACCAAGTTCCAACTAAACAAATCTTTTCAGGTGTAAGTACTGAGCTGAGCAATATACGCTTCTCACCATGAACAGTGAATGCAGAGAACAAGCAGAATTCACCTCCTGGAAAAGGATTTCTTTAGCATGTTTCAGTCAAAAGTAAACAGTGCTAAGTCTACCCCTGGGAATAAAGTAAGGTCTGGTGACACTGGAGATTGACACTCAAGTCTCAATCCCAGCTACTGCTGGGAAAGAAACTGAGACAAGCAGACCACTGGTTTTAAAGTGGGTAACCTGGATATTGTTCATAGTGGGTCTAAAGCAGAAGCTCATCACAGGATCCTGAGGCCATCAAAGTGCAAAGGAAACACTCAGCTCAGAAACTTACGTTGAAGTCCTGCAGTTGCAACAACTGCCAGCAGCTATTGAGCATCTGGTTCAACGCACTCGTATCTTTAACTGTTAAGTGAACTCTGTGCCATGATATAACGTGAGAGGTTCTAATTAATATTACTGCCAAAAATATTGTTACCCCACTCCATTGACAGGGCAGCAAAGAGAGGCTCAGTTCCTACATGAAGAAGAGGCACACTGGGGGTATTCTTTCTATAGGACACGACTTGTATGAGAGCCCACAGAGAAAGAAGTATCTCCATAGTCAGAGACTGTAGTCTCAATGCTATTAAAGAAATGTTCTGTCAGGTCTTTGGTCACAGAGAGAAAATCAGCTCTGTGAGGAACCACCCATCCTGCCCCTGATCCGGAGTCCCTTCAAAAACACATTGAAACCTAGTTTTGATAGGGTAAGAAAAAGAAACACCGTTAGAGCAGGAAGAAATCTTTCAAATGGGCAGTGGTTGGTGAGAGTTATAAAGGATTTCACCTGTAGTCCTTAGACTCCTGAGCATAAAGTAACTGTGCCTACCACATGACTTGCTTTTCATTATCCTTCCCTTAGCTGCTCTCCTCTGCATTGCAATGATGCTCTGGCTTTAATCAGATGATCCAGGGGACTGCTTCCCAAGCATCCTTTGGGTCTTCAGGAGTGGCAGACAGGAATATAACTCAGCATTTGGAGATTAAAACTTGAGCTGTGTGGCTAGTAATACATTTTAAATAATCGCTCAGGAAGAGAAAAAAGAGGAAGATGCAATCACAAAACAAGCATTGATAAAAACATTGCTACTGGTTAAATCACCAGCACTGAGATCGCATTTTTGTGTGGTACTTTGGGCAGGCACAAACTCACTCTGCCACAGCCTAGGCCAGCTGGAAACCATGAGTAGAGAAGATCAAACTAATCTGTTCTGCCTCCCAGGAAAGTGAATTAGCACAGGCTCTGTGTATTGCTCAGCATGTTCATGAGATTTTTTTAATCTGCTTTGTGCACGGGCACAGTGAGCTCCCATCTGTTGTAGAGGCTGGCACAGCAAGTGGGCATCTAAGGGCAAACTGGCACAAAGAGATACTGGGACAAGAAGCACCTGCCAACTTGTGTACCACAGGAGTCTGGAGGAAGAAGACTTTGTGCTCTTATTGTACTTTTTTGTTTTTCACTGCTGTCTTCTTACTTCCTTCAATATGAATTAAAGAAAGATTTAATCTAAAATCACAGAACCATAGAATCACAGAATCACTAAGGTT
>NW_010523733.1:0-2156 GCF_000687285.1 Phaethon lepturus | reverse complement strand
CGTGAGCAGCCTTGCTGTGAGCTGCCCCTCGTGCAGGGACGTCCCGGGGCCACTCTGGGGACGTGTTCGCCGTTCCAGGACGTGGGGATGTAGCAATCGGGACGCCCCCGTGAAAAATGGGGGGTTTATTCTTCCTGGAATTTAGATTAGCTGTACTTGGTAAAGATGGTGAGATTTAACACAATGTAGTTTTGTAATTTTAATGAAGAACAAAGATCTACCAGAACTCTGGAAATAGATGTCCAGAAACCGGCTCAGAGTCTTTCAACAAGCTGGAAGAGCAGGACGTACACCCCGACGCTCACACAGCTCTGCCTGAGGTCTAGCGCTAATTCTCCTGGCTTTCATCAAACCCTTTTGCAACACCAAGGTTTTTTCCCTGCCTCATTCCCCGCACGGAGTTAATGGGCTCCCTCCCTGCTAATGCGAGTCCCAGCCCCGCACGGTGCCGTCCTGCTCCCGAGCAGGCAGAGCACTGCCAGGAAACAATTGCATCGCAGCTTCAGACGGGATTAATCATAATCTGTTTGCGTTGGCCTTAAACTCTCCGGAGGAGTTTTAGCCTTGAACGCACACGGGGCAGGGGCTGCGTGGCACAGCCCGGGCAGCCGGGGCCGGGACAGGTCTGCGGCCAGCCTGGATCTGCAGGGACCAGGATGCCAGCACGGGGAGAAGGCACAAGGAAAGGCATGCTTCAAGCTTGAAATGACCTGCAATCGTTGGTGACTTAGTTTCTTAAAATTCAAGCATGCAGCGGAACATTCAGCCATCTCTCCTGGACCTTGGGAAACTTTCTGCACCCTTTTTTTCCTGTCTCGTGGTGCGCCTGCTCCTGGCTCTCCAATTTATCTGACATGAGAAATTTTTGCGCTGTCGTATTAAGATAATGAGATTTATTTGCTCCTCATATCACTTGCCCCTCTGCAGTTTTTCTCTCTCTGTCAGAGCATTTCTTTCCCCCCTGCCTGCGATGTGCTAAGTCTCCTCTTGTAACCAGGTTCCCACCCTGCGCAGCTGCCAAAGCCAGAGCCGGAGCCGGCACAGTTGTGTCCTGCAATCTGGGACTTCCATTTGGTGGAAAACCTCTGCTTCCTACAGTGCGTGAACTGAGAGCAGGGGAGAGCACTGCTGGGTAAGCTGGCATCACGTTTGAACCCAGCGTTCAGAGCGGTATTATTTTCGTATAAAAATGTCATTCAGCAGGATGGAAAGACACTCAGGTTTTGCTTTTCACATTCTTCTCATCCACTTTGCAGTGCAGTATCGAAATTGCCAAAACAGCGTGTCATTTGCAATCATAATATCTTTTCGCAAGTACAGGGCTCTCCCCGGCTTAGCCAGCCCTTCAGCTGGGGTTAAAGCTGCTGTTCTTACAAGGCCGAGCGCTACACGTTGACTGACATCAGTTGATAATATGTCTCAAAATTTAGGTCATTGCACCTTGCAAAAATCCGATAGTGCTAGTCAGGAGAGCAGAGGGACAGCCACTGGTGAAGCGAGGGGATGCTGGATGAGCCTGGGATTAGCACGATTCTTGGTGCTCTGTTCTTTTTAACGCTTCACGCCCTCAAAGCCCAGCCACGCAGATGCTTCCAGATCAAATTCCACACTTCCTTGGTGGAAACAGCTGGCTTTGCCAAAGGATAAAGGAAAATGTTTCCCATTAACACATCTAACACCCCCATTAGTGCATTCTCGGTTGTACGCAAGTGCTAATGAGATTTCACTCTGACACCGTAGGAGCAGAGGCAATAATTGGGGCACGCTTCATTTTCACGGCTGGAGCGGCTGAATTAATGGACTGAGATTAACCCTCCGGCAGGAGACAGCAGCTGTCTTAGGTGGAAGCAAGGAGGCAATTAGCCAGCGCCGGAGCGATTAATGCGTGGCTGGTGGCGGGTGCAGGGCAAGTGCGAAGGAGCAGTCCTGTGGCAGCAGTGCTGGGCCGGGCGTCCCGAGGGGCAGAGGGGCTCCGGCGTGGAGAGCAGGGGTGCCCCTGGCGCGTTAAAGCAGGCTTAGCTCCTTCTGTAGTTCCCTACGGCTTCAGCTCACGCTGTGCCCTCCACCCCGGGCGTGCCCAGCGGGCGCAGGTAGCTCTGGAGGAGAAAGTCGCTCCCGGGGCAGGGCCCCCGGCGCGCCCCGGCCTCACCCCCCCG
>NW_010523732.1:10032-16639 GCF_000687285.1 Phaethon lepturus | reverse complement strand
CAGCCATGCCTTGGCCCTCCTGACCCCGTCCTTACACTACTGGGCAGCATCCCTGTACTCTTCCCAGGATGCCTGTCCCTGCTTCCACTGCCTGTGCATTTCCTTCTTGCCCTTTTAGTTTGACCAGCAGGTCTCGACTCAGCCATGCCAGTCTCTTGCCTTCCTATCCTGATTTCTTACACCTGGGGATTGAGAGCTCTTGCGCTCTATGGAAAACGTCCTTAAAGATCTGCCAGCTCTGTTCTTCTCCCTTGTACCTGAGGCCAGTTTCCCAGGGAGTCCTATTGACTAACTCCCTGAAGAGCTGGAACTTTGCTTTCCTAAAACTCAGGGTCCTGACTTTACTCTTTGCCTGCCCCATATCCCTCAGGACTGCGAACTCTACCAGCATGATCACTGCAGCCCAGGCTGCCTCCAATCTTGACGTCACCAATTAGTTCACATGCGTTGGTGACCAGCAGGTCCAGTATGGCAACCCCTCTGTTAGGGCTGTACATTACCTGGAATAGGAAGTCATCCTCCATGTACTCCAGGAGTCTCCTGGATTGCCTACAGCTGGCCATGCTACATTTCCAGCAGATTAGTGTCTGTCAAGAATCCAAGGACAGAGCGATAGGCTCCCACCCCATAGTCTGGCTTGCTCCTCTCTGCAGTTCGGACGCAGTCACTGCGCTCAGCTCTCACACTGGCACCACCCAGGGTCTCTGTACTCCTCCTGCTCTGACCACACTGTGATCCTGCACTGTCTGACCAAAGCAGCTTTCACTGCAGTGCTCCTTACAGGCTCTGGTACGGGGGTCAGTCTCACTCAAAGCATGCCAAAGTGTAGCTGTTGTACTGGTCTGATAGTTCATTTTGGCAGGTTTCTTAAAAACCTAATTAACCAGAGACAGTACTTCTAGTGCAGTTTCTGTAGAGGACACAGAAAAGAAAAGTTATATTCATAGTTATAGGTGAGGGAATTACAATTATTTTTATATTCCTGAAATAAATAAGTCTACAGGATGGAAACTGTCTTTGGAGAGACAGTATAAACAGTAAAGGAGCTGGTTTCTTCTTTGTACGGATCGCAAGTGCCAGAGTAACTGTGCTGGTAGCTGCCTATACAGAATATCAGTGCCACAAAAGGGTAAACCACTGATAAGGGCAAAATGACAGAGAACACTCAGAGACTTATGCAAAACCAGCTCAGCCCTGTCCTGTGAGGCAAAGTGAGGCAAACACCTACAAGAAAAAGCTTAACCCTTTTTCAGGCTCAAGCATTATTGAAAGAATATGGCCGTCATTGTCCTTGGATGATATGAAAATACCACAAGTAAACAATAGTGTGAAAACTTTATTGTTTCCAGTATTGTGCAGGGTTACATCATTATAGAGCAATATCTTTTCTTTTGCTTGAGAAGGTTTATATGTAAAATGCCCACAGCTATAAAAGCAAATGCAATGGGAACTAACAAGACTGTTGTGTGGAGTGTACCGGATGGCAGTAAAAAAACTTAGTGAAGAAAGAGAGGGAAATAACTGCAATTTTTAAAGCATTTATTTTTTCTGGGTAAAATTTAGGATAAAGTCCACTTTATCTTGCATAACAATAGCCTCATGGAGCTGTTTTTTTTTGGCTTATGATAACCAGAGCTCCCCCCAAAATTGATTGAGCTACACCTTGCCTCCAGACAATTCCCAGCTTCTCCCTCTCCGCAGGGCTCTCAGGTGACATTGAAAAAACACATCAACAGGCACCTCTCAGTATCCACCCAGGTTTAGATCAACTTACCCTTTGGAGATGACAGGAGGAGAAATACTTTGCCCATGATCTTTGTCTAACTGAGCACAGATGGATCGCTCCTGAGCAGCTATTCAATCCTGAATAATATCCTGTGGCCAAAGTTTCACTCACGCGTAACTGGCTGTGGTGACATGGCAATGGGCATCTTCTGACCAAAGCACCCGAGACTTCAGCCAGCACCACCCTGGTACCCACCAAGTCCTGTGAGGTGAAAGGGTGGCATCATCCTGGCTCCTCCATGGGGAACTGAGGCACAGGCAATTTCTGATCAAAAAGATCTGTTTGTTTGGGTGCTGCATTTTCATCCATGCAGATGCAATGTCCGGGTTTCAATTTGTTTTGGGCTGGGATTTTCTTCTGACTATAGACCTTAAGGCTGCATTGCAGATGTTCAAAACACAGATATCACTGGCACATACAGAAAAAAGCCAATTTTTTTGCCGAGTTTCACCACAAATGCAGAATTCTGACAGGATAAAATTTCACCTGGGCTCCCTTGTCATCCAGGAGGATTTAAAAATCCCCCCTTACCTTCGATCCCTGTTTTCCTAGAGGGCCTGTGTTTCTGGCCAGGGCTGAGTTATCTTAAAATATACATTCAAAGCAATTTTGGATTACCCATCCCCCAGTACTGGGCACAGAGAGACCCTTCTAGATGTCATGGTTTCATCCGGTGGTACCCAGAATTAAGTCCGCTGTACCATCTATTTTCAGGGCTGATACTCCCATCTCTCTAGTTTTACAGCGGTGGGATTCTGTTGACAAACACAAGGTTGCTACAGATTTCCAGTGTGAGTGGGGAGCCCCAGCCCGGTTTGAGAGCCCCAGCCCACCTAACAGTGGTGGGACATGGATGAGTTCTCTGGCTTTCTCCTGCTGTCCAAGGAGGCAGGAGCAAGCCTGTTCAGTAACCTCTCCGCAGATGCCGTGGCTTCTACCTGCTGCTCTGCCACACTGCAGGAGCCCCACGGCCACATTTTCTAATCGGCACTTCTTACCCAGCTGACCACCACAATCCTGCCTTTCCCAGGACCCACTACCTTTCTCTAGCCAGCAAACTAGCTCGCCAGAACCCTATTGCCTCGTTACATCCAAACAGATTCTCCCAAAACATCTTTGTTTCTTTTCACTGCTTGCCCTGATTCTTAAGGGTAATAACACAGTTTATCTGATAATGGCTACAACAAAAAGCTTGCTGTAATTACTGTATGTGGGTACTAGGCCAAATGCAGCCCTGGCAAACTCGTATTGAAATTAATGCAGTTGTACTAAGGATGCATTTGTTCCCTTTCCTTCATTTCTCTGCCAGCAACCATTGTATCATAAGCTTTGGTGAAACAAAAGGGTATCAGGAAAAAACAAAGTGGTTTCATCATCTGAGGAACAGGTTATTGTTTGGGAGTGCAAAGACCTATGTACATCTAAACATTTTATTTCAATGCACAGTTCTGTTTGACCTCCAAGCCTTGTTCAAAAAAACCCAACACAAATCTGAAATACAAGGAAAATAGTTGATGCACCTTTATTCTATCACTTTGCACCAAAGTCCTTTGTGTTGTTTGCCTTTTATTAGTTCTAAAAGACATTCCATCTATGTCATAACCAGAACACAGAGAAAGCATCGGTTAATAATGTTACCACCACTACTGTCACAGCTATTTCATAGTCTTTTTCATTCATAGCTCTTATGGTATTTGGATAGAGATTTAGTGCAAGTACATGAGAGAGAATAGTGAAGTTAAAAAGCCATCCCTGCTTTGGAGACTACCCACAAATTCATGCTCCCCTTGGCTGGTGTGTTGGCAGCTGCAGCCCAGCAGCAGATCTATTTTCAGTTAGGGTTTGGTAATACTTCTTTGAAATACTTTCTTTCTAAAAGCTGAGGGTTTTCTATTCCTTTAAGAAGCTTAGTGAATCCTTGGGTAAGTGCTACCTTCTGCGTCACAAGTTTGCACTTGGTTAGCCATCTTGCTTGGGTGAGAAGTAGTTTGGACTGCAAAGTGCTTGAAGGGTATAAAAATGCTTGGGCCCTACAGTAGTTTTTATGCAATAGGGTGAGTGATTACAGGCCTGTTTAAGATATGTTTGAAATAGCAATATTAGCTAAAACAAAGCAAGCAAAAAAATTAAGAGTATCCTCTCCATCAAGGGAAAAAAAAAAGGACTTCTGAGCATCTTAAACATCATTATACATGTTTTTAAATTTTAAAATAATATTTTGATTTCCTGTGCCCATAATCCTCATTTCTGTCATATTTTCATTTTTTTTTCCTTAAAAAAATTAAGGCCTAGAATCTTTGTTAAAATAAATAATAAAAATGAGATCAGAGTAGCCCAGAATTGTGGCTTAGATGCCTGTTAGAAGTCTGGCCTTCTGGCTGCATTCGGGTACACAGCGTGGGTCCTACTGAAGGCAACAATATTGAACGATACAGACCCACGAGGTTGACTGGCACGTAGATTTACCAGAATGGCCGTGATGAGTTCACTTTTCTCCTGTCATCCCCTGGTCCTCTGTTGCAGCATTGCCAGCCCACGCTGTCTTCGGTGGTGGGGGAACCCGGGGATGAGGGCACAGGAGGGGAACGGCTGCATTGCCCTCAGCGTTGCTGTTCACAGCAGGTCTGTGTCCGCCTGAGGGCTGGTGTATTGTCAGAAGTGCATCTCCAGGAGAGGGTTCTTCTGAAACTCTCAGGGGCAGATTCTGGCTTGTACAAGGCTGGGGTTACCTACATGAATGAGTTTATTCAAGGACCAGGAATAAAGTCAGACTGGTGTCTGCCAATTGTCTGAATGACAAGTACATCTTCAAAACAGGTAAATATTTGACCATGTTCCCACTGCACCAGGGTTCAGCTCTATTCTTGATCTTGACTTATTTTTTCCTCCCCTGTTTCCTCTTACTCTCTGCTATTGTAATCATATGGCTAAAATAAGTGTGCTTTCTGCTAGGGGATGAAAGCCTTGGTTCCAAGGCACGTCATTCTCTGCCACTGTGTTTCAGTGCTGTGGTTTATGCCAAGGCTGGTGGGGAGGTCTAGAAGCCCTCGAGGGAAGGGTGTGCACTTTCCTGCGGTACGCATGCAAAGACAGGATGTTGCTATGTTTAGCTTGGATTCCTCTTGGCAATAAAACATTTTCCATAAAATATGTTCCATAAACTCCAGGTGGATCTTTGAAATCTCATCCAGAATACCATGATTCCAATAAAAAGTAGAGTGAAAAATCAAGATACTGTGTAGCACATCTGGAACATATGATGTGAAAATACATAAATATCTGAAAATCAATTGGTTTGGGCAGTAAGAGGCAACCCTGCAATTAACAAGTCAGTAAAATGATAACCTGTAAAATACTAATGCTGTCTCCCCTTATTAAGTCCCTGAGTACTTTTATTTCATTGGTCTATGGTGCCTGCATTTCAAAAAGGATAATTGATGGTGGGAGAGGTCTGGAAAGGTTTAGAAAACATTTATGAGGCTAATTCAGGAAAATTTATGTAGCAAAATTCATGCTTAGTTTGCTTATATGAAAGATGACTAATGTGCTGTAGGAGCCTACAAAGCACTGAGTCTACTGCTAGATGGCTCTCTAACCTAAGAGAAAATTCTGATACGCAGTGGTTGGCACCTGAAGTGAGACAAAGTCTCACTAAAAATTGAGTTCCAGCTTCCAACAGTGAGGATAATTGGTTAATGGGATGACTAATTGCAGGGAGGGCATGAGGACTGTGTGACTTAAATCTTGATTAAAAATCTGGCTCTCATTCCCAAAATGCTTTATATCCCGAAGAGGGGTTCTGGGCTTGATGCAGAAATCTCAAGAGAAGTTTTAGGTCTGCTCTGTAGAGGGCGAACTTCAGTCTCTGAAATAGAGCGATTATAGATGAACTTCTGAGTTGGTAAGAAGTACAGTTGTGTAGACCACTCACTAGGAATAAGGCGTTTTGTTATGTAACACAGGTGAGGTTGAGATCAGATAAATGAGCTTTGCACAGTGCCACCAGTCACTAGAAAGTGTGTGCACATGGGTGTTCACTGGAGGTGAGTAATGTGGAGGAGGCAGCACAAGACTTCTGCTGTGCCTTGTTGGTTTTACGCCAGCATACGTTTGCTGCAAGAGGTCAGCCTAAGATCCCCAATGTGGATTACAGGGCTGTGCTGTCTTTGTCTCCGGTCTCTCATGGAACATGAAGTACTAAAAGGAGCTTCTGTCATCTGTGGTCTTAACTTACAGCTTGGTACTATTCTCTCTCTGTTGTGGTGGCAAGTATTGTCTTGTGAGCTCAATGGTTTAGATACCTATCCATGGTAGGACACTCACCTTTCTCCATGCACCTCGAGGGCTGTGATGCTCAGTCCTACATGACTGTAGTCAGTGGTCTGTTTTCTTCTGCATTTCCTTCCTTTTTGGAGTTCAGAGCCCCTGGCTTGCCTCAGGTGAGTGTTTGTAGCTGAATTGGCACACCTGTGATTATAAATAAATGTAGTGGCATAGCCCAGAGAGGATGTATTGGCTTGCAAATAATGGTGGTATTGACTGATAAGGCTTTGTTGTCAGGCTGCTTCCCTCAGAATGGAAACAGAGGCAGTTTCTCATGCAGAGCTGTTGTGGTGACTGGAAAAATCAGCTGGAGCAAAAGGGAACCTTCTTAGTCTATGCCACTTCAAGGGAGATCTAATGAGGTTCCCTGAAAAACTGACTTAGCTGTGCTGGTAGCACATCAGAGCACCTCTTCTCTGCCTGCAGAACAGGGCTTGGTGTGGCTTGCTCAGAGGCTTACTGTGTCTCTCCAGCCCATTCTCTGTTACACTCTCTGTG
>NW_010523732.1:0-10001 GCF_000687285.1 Phaethon lepturus | reverse complement strand
TAGGGAAATTTTGAGTCTATGAATGCATCCATGTAGGATGTTACTTTGAAGAACACTAGGTTCAGAGAAAAATGGAAGGGGGGACTTTGAGAGGTGCAGGTCCTACTTTCAGTTAACTTGTGATTGCATGGTCCTTCCATTGAATAGGGCCCTATAATTCTTGCAGGAAAGCTCTGCTCTGTGGTCATAAGCAAGAGACACGATGCCAATGCGTACTTTAAAAATCTGTACTCACAAAACAGCCTCTGAGCGATTTCACTTGCAGGTGTACTACTTTGATTGCCTTCTGTGTGATTTTTCAGAGACCTGAGCAGCTCCTCCAGCTGCTGATTGCCAGAGGAGCACAGCTGTTAGTGTTCCTTGAGAGACAGCAAAGAGACGCAGCTGTCTGCTGAAGCTGCTCTGAAGACTAGCTGGGGTCTTTGGAGAAACTGAGATTCCCTGGCCCCTCAGTTAAGCAGAAGTGAGCACAAAAGGCCTGTTGTGATCCAGTAACCACTATGTCAAATGGCTTTTCTCACTACTGCTGTGTCCTGCAGGATAAGATACAACGACCAGGCACCTGAAATGGAAACTTCACTGCTTCCTCCTGCTGATGGTTGAAAATGCACCTCAGTGATGTTTCTAAGCCTCTGTAGCTTCCAGGTGATGTAAGCCTTATCTGCTCACTCACAGACACACTCAATGGATTTTTGTATTTAAATCTCACACACACACTCTCCTCATTGAGTTTATGAACAAGCTCAGGTTCTGAAGTATTTGTAGGCTTCATCCATCTGCAGAAAGATCCCATTGCACAGACTCTGCTCACTCCATGGTATGAATAATGTAAAAGAATTGCTCTGTTGAAGCTGGCTTCATTGTCAGTTTAAGCTGAACATGAATAATTGAACACATTTTCTTTTCAGGGACAAGAACAGCTGCCATCTAAGCTGTTTAACCCCATTTGCCTTCTCACATTTCTCCTTAAACTTGCTAAAGCCCCTGTGCTTAGCTGTGCCATATTGGAATGCATCAAATTCATTTGGGGTTTTTCACTTACTTGAGGTTGTGTCACAAATAATCTGCTATGCTCATTAAGCAGGCCTAAATGAGGGCTAGTTACAATTATTGTGTGCACACCATTTGTCTCCAGCTTTAACTCTTTGGTTGCTGGTTCCCTACAGGACTCTACTGGGACTTCAACAGCAGGGTGCTGGGCAGGTAGTAAGTGTCTTCAGAAAGCTAAACCTTCAGCAGTGAGGAATATCATTAAGACATGTCAAGAGATTAAATATTTAAGCAATTGGTGTGCAAACTATGGAACTAATAGCCTGTCAGTTAAGCCTTGAAAGCTATAACTGACTTCCCCAGGGAGCCTGGGCACTGTTAGTCCCATTAGGTGAGGGAAGGAGACCTGTGATGTCTATTTTCTGTGTATTTTTTTTTAAATGGAACATGTTGCTTTGAAATTGTGGGAGCTGGCCTGCCAAACTGGACTTGTCTGTTCATTGAGAAAATCAGTGTTTGTACTCGTCTATTCTTAAACAAATTTGTTCATGCAGGGAGAGCATGTGTAGCAGGTATTTTAATTGGATGTGAGGTCCATGATGGGGAAACCTGAAGGGAGGAAGGATTTTTTTCTGAAGCCTGATATGGGAGTGCTAGGAAATCATGAAAAGGACCTGTACAATCTTCATTCTAAGAACAGTGCAAGAACATTTAGAGTAACTGTATCATAAAACTTCACTCCTTCAAAATGTTTGTACTTTTAATTGCGCAATTATATTTCTTTTGATATTGCCACTTCATCTATATACTTGCAAATGTTATATATTACAAGTGTCTGTAATCTTGGGAGTGTACTACACGTTATAATGAGCGTATCTTAAGATGTGGTCATATTTCCTAGCTTTTTCCTTAGAAATCTTGTTCCTTCTTGGTTAGTAAGTTCCTCTTTACATGCTGTGTATGTAAAGCATGTGAGCACAAATTTCCTCTTTATTTTTTTAACAAGCCAGCACTGATGTTTTTTGCTTCCAACACATTTCCCTCCATGGTAGAGGCTTTATCCAGCAAGAAATGTACTACATTATTAGTGAGTGGGTAAGTAAATTCATGAAACAAATATGATTTAAGTAATGCGAGTGGTACTTAGTGATGGAGCTGTTCTGCATGTTATATGTGCTGACTGAATTATACTCTGTTTTTTATCTACTTAAAGCAAGGGAGTTTGATAACCAAGTAGGTACTACGGATATTTAAGCTGTCTCTGAAAATAGTTTTCTTGAAGGGAGCACGGGAAGCTGGGAATGTAAGGGCCTTCATCCTTCTAGAAATATACTTCTAGAAATAAAATATTTCATATTTTAGATACCATGATGAAATTGTATGGATCCTGTGGAACTGCTGGCTTATATCATGGCAGGGGGTAGACAGTTCTGTGCTGTTACGGAAGCAGAAAAACAGAGTTCTGGGCAACTGGCTGTATGGTGGCTGTTGGAGAAAAGCTGTAATGACTCACAACTTGCATGATCCTTGTGTTTTATGGTACTCTTCAGAATTGCAGAGTCTTTTGCCAAAACTTCCTTTCCTTGCAGCTGTAAAGTTGGCTCTCACCTTCCAACTTCCAGATTGGATGTGTTCTAGTAGCTCTGGTGAGAAGGGCCAAGCTCACAGCTTCTTTCCCAGGAGGCTCCAAAGGACTGTGGCTCCTACCAGTAACATCTTTGAGGGGAATCTAGAAAAGGCTCACTTTCCCAGCCCTCTTACCACAGAAAGGTTTTTTTTTTTTCCAAATGAGGAAGCATCACAAAAGCCTTGAAATCCAATTGAGCCATTAATTAAACATACTGTTTTAAAGTTTTTAGAGACGTCTGTCCAAAACATTTTCTGTGCAGATGTGTTAGCCTTGACTTGGAAATTTCAACTACTTTCAAGCAGCCCATTTACTGAAAGCAGTAAACTAGCTGAGCAAAAGGCACTTAGGAAGTTAGTGAGAGAAGTAAAACTTAAACATGAGCACTTTGGTCCTAACCTCTGAATAGTAAACAACCCTGAAGAGACCAGGGCAATCTGTCTCTTCAGCAGCTGTGCCAGTGAGGTGGAGAGATAATTCAGCTGGGCACATTGCAGGTCCAAAAGTGATTTGCAGCCCACACAGGCTGAGCTGTCTCTCCAACTCTTGCTGAAAAGTCCCTCTTTTTTAAAGCGATAGTAGGCAATGCAGAAAAGCATTTTTGCTGGCCTTCAGGAAGTGCTCAAGTTGTTACTTTCTAGTCAGTAACTTGGTGGGAAGTGAATGAAGCAGCAGAAATCATCTCACATAATATAGAAAGATGGACTCACAAAGCACAAGAGGTGCATTAAGTGCTATGAGGCAGGATATGAGGAAAGTTCTTCCCATGGCTGTTTCTTTGCTCTCTCTTTAATATGAGGTTATGCTTTTTTGATGTATCATGTCTGTTTCTACTCTTCAGCTTTGGTTTGTGTTTAATTCAGTTCATCTGGGGGAAAGCCATCTGAAGGCATCACTGTTGCTGCAGGTTGGATAATGTTGGGTACCCTTTACAGTTCAGTGCTTTTTTCCAGTAGATGGCAAAATCTCAGAAGGCCTGATGTGATAAAAGGATCAGAGGTAACTGTTGGGCTGTTCAGCAAAAGAAATGCTTGAATTTTGAATGTGGTCTTTCACACAAAGTAGTAGTAAAAATGGCACATTCATTTTGCACAGCCTGCATGTAGCTTAGTGCTTGGTTGCCTGTCCTTGGCCATACAGCGGATCTGAAGATGTGACCAGTGCTAATGTGTGGTAGCTACAGTTGCTAGAAAGAGATGTCACAACTTGAAATGATAAATCTCCAGTGATATTCTGAAGGTGTTCAAGTCCTCCCTAATATTCCTGATTGCTTGAGAACAAGGTTTAACAGCAAGAAAACTTTAGTGCTTCTTATGGCAAGCCTTTGTTCTTCTTTCTTTTGCATCCTTCTAGGTTAAGATCTTCTCTAGCAGGGAAGTGGCAGCGTGCAGTGAAGTGTGCGAACGCTGTGCCTGTTAGCAGCTGAGTTTATTCCTTCAGAAGAAAGTCCTATCAAGGACTATCAATTACTCATGAATGCAGTAACAGAGAATATCACTTCACAGGTCTTGGATACATAGGGTGGGCTCTGAGAGTCTATGCAGACAACAAACTGGGCACTAACATGTGATATGGCATGAACAGGCTTTCTGTCTCCAGAGCTGCCTTTTAAAACTCTCTCTGGTATACTTGGAAGGGGACACAATGTGAACAGCAGGGCCTCCAGATCTGTGGCACTCATAGCTGCAGTGAACTGCTTGTTGTCATCTGCAGAGCTCCCACATACTGATCTGATACTGCTCTCCCACAGCAGGCCCAATTTCAGGAGTGGATGATGATGCTAATCAGTCCCTCCACCCTGATACTGCCTGGACCACCACCTGAACTGCCTGGACCACCACTTAAGTGTGGACCCTTGTCCAGGAAGAGTTTGATAAGAGCTCAGCTTAAACTCCTAAGGCCAAACAGAATCCTTGCATCACTTAGTCTGAAATCCTATTCCTTACAGGCTGTCCAGTTTCACCACTCTGAGCTCAGACTACCCATTGAATTATCATGGTAACTACTGAAATTCGTTTTTATCAGCTACTTTGAGCTACTCAGCTCCCTAAGCAATAGGTTTTACACTTGGATTTGAGGACAGGATCACCAGGGAACCACTTTGCCTTATCCTTGCTCTCAGTAGCTGCTCCATGAGACTGTTTTCCTTTTATCTGGAAAGGTTGGCCAGCAAAGATAAGTGTCTTTTTGAAGGACATGCCTCTAAAGTTTCATTTTTTTCCCTTTCCACCAACCTCCGCAAATTGGTGGAACAAAGTCTACATGCTTTAATGCAAAGTGCATGAGCACTCTGTGGCAAGAGAGAGGCTTTGCTAATGAAGTCTTTCACACTGACACAAGTCGGAGTTAAAGAGTTTGCTATGTGCCCAATTTTTCTCAAAGTTGATGGAAGTAATCTAGAAACAGCAGCAGCAAACCAGGCTGCTGAAACCAAAAATACCACTTTATCTGTTTCTTATTCATAAGCAGGGGAAGCAGAGAAATTTGGTACTGAAATTATTAACCTGACTGTGTGGCTCCTAATTACAGCTACCGCTAGCTGCAGAAAATGTCTGTGTTCTCATGACATGTGGCAGCTCCTTCTTCATGGCAGGAGAAAGCTCTGACTATTGCGGTGTCGCTAGGAAGGAAGCAGCTCTCAAGTCTGCTCAGTGCTAATTTAATGAGGTGCAGCTCAGTAGTGTGGTACAGGCCTTCAATCATAGTGAAAGGTGAGGAATTCCCTGCAGGCAAGCTGGAGGAGTTTGACAGCCACTTACTTCCAGCTAGGAGATTAATTTTCCCTGATGGGTTCCATGGAGACAAATGAACCAAAATGAGTAAACATATATTGCCTGTTTGGCAACACATATATCAATAGTTTTGGTTTCTGTTGCAAACCCAAGGAGAGAAAGACTAGAATCTGTCTTCCACCCTGTTCCCCTGTTGCTGTCTCGCACTACTCAGTGGTGCCAAAGTATCTTGTCCCAGGGTGGGGAGAGAGGAATTATCAATTTCCTTCTCATCATTCTTTTGAAAAGTCAGATACAGAAAGATCAGAATTCTGGTGAAACACTGACAGGTTGCCCAGAGAGGTGGTAGATGCCCCATCCCTGGAAACATTCAAGGTCAGGTTGGACGGGGCTCTGAGCAACTTGATCTAGTTGATGTCCCTGTTCATTGCAGGGGGGTTGGACTAGATGACCTTTAAAGGTCCCTTGGAACCCAAACTATTCTATGATTCTATGATCAGAATTTGTCTTGATAGTAGTATTTAAACAGTTGTTTTGGTTAAAGTATGTCCATTTGTAGCTGCTTTGTCTGGATACATCTGTAGAACACTAATTTTTTCCATTCTCTCTGGTCTAGTAGCAACCCTGGATATAGGCATACTCTTTTCCTCCCCTTCCTGGCAAGACCTAGTGCTCTGCACACTCCACTCCTCTCTGGCTAGTTTGACTCTGGTATACATGAAGGAGGCAACAGCTCTGTGTCCGTTCTGCTATCCTGGCATATTTGCTGGCCTGTCCCACCAGCTGTAGGTAATATGTACTCAACCTGCAAACAGTGTCTAAAAATGTGGTATTGCATGAAATATGATGTGCATTCTTCTCATCAGTAGTTAATATTTGTATTCCTATAGTACTAAATTACCACTCAGAACTGTAAACATGCAGTCAATGTGACAGGACAGTGTAAGCTGAGGGGAGGAGCTGATGCACCTCTGGCCTCCAAGGGTGAAGCTTAGATGGCTCCAGAAGCCAACTGCCCAAAGCCAAAGTTGTATCCCGAAGTTTGTTACTCTACAGAGTGCTGTAGCAAACTAAAAGCCACCCCTCAGGCATGCAGTTGTATGTCCTGCTGCCTTTCTGTGCTGAAGGGTTCTCACTGCTTGAAGATGTGTACTTCAGGTGGGCAGGCTGGTGTTTGATTTCTCCTCCAGGAACTCAGTGTGGAACTGATGAGGGGGGAAAAATTTCATTTGCAGGGCACAGAAACATATAGTGACTTAGAAGCATCAATAGAAAATAAGTGACTAAAATCAAGCTGAAATTTGGCATTTTAGTTTCTGTGTCTAATCTATTTGAGAACCATGGAAAGTGTCTGACACTTGGAGAGTGATTGAGGTTGTTAAGCAATTTTTGAAAATGTGAGAAATACATTCTCTCTTTTTTCACCTGTTCTGTTTCTCTGCTGTTCTCATCTCTTTCAAGGAAGCTGATCAGCAGCTTTATAATAAGTATGTAAAGCTCAAAGCAGAGGAGGTACAGCTCAAAGCAGAAGAAATACCTGGCATTGATATGGTCTGTAGCTCCCTCTGAAAAGGGAGTTTCTAACCAACAACTTCTGAAGGAGCTTCACTTTCAGGGAAAGTTATAGCACATTGTTGTAAGCGGTAAAAACAGCAGTACAGAAAAGAGTTAACCACAGTCTTCTACTGCCCTCAAAAACTTTCTACTTTGTTTCATTACAGCAAATTTTGCACTCACATTAAATAGTCTGGGCATAGCTCACACCTAGCTGTTGTATCTTAAACTAAGCTAAACTGATCACGATGTTTTAGGTCATCTGACTGATCTAGAGATTCAGTCACTCATTTGAACATCCTTTTGGTTCAATATTCCTTAGTCCATTCTTTAGATTTTTAAGTTTTATCATTTCAGAGAGAGCATGCTGTAGGTGATATTTCCTCACCTAGCTATGGGAGTTGAGTATGCAGATCTCAGTCTGTGGACACTTTTGCACACCCCCTCTAACAAGAGAAAGTAATTAAATTCCTCATGGTAATTGAATTAGGACAGGATTCAGTCTTTTAGCCAAACTGGTCCCCTATCTATGTCCACAGAGTCCCTCCGAATGCACTAATGCAGTATTTTCTTCAGTTCCTTCCTCATTAATAACAATATCAAACATATGCTGAAACTTTTCTGCCCTGTATCATATTTTAGAATGATAACAGAAGTTTAGAAAATATTGAGTGAAAATACAGAAAATATTTCAGCCTTCACCCTGTGGGAATAATTGTCTAGTCTGTGGAATTGATTTTTCTACTTAAAATTGAAATGTAGCCAACTTCCTTCAGGCTCTTTGCAATTTAATTTTATATATATATGTGTGTGTGTGTACACCCCCACATGAGCTCTATTTTTCTGTCTTCTGGGCAGCTTACTAATGACGTTTCTGCAAAGATAATATTAGTCTCTCTACATATATCTCTGAAATGGAACATTAACACATTCTGCTGTGATAGCAGCTTTGTTTCCCCTTTCAGGGAAGGTAAAAATGCATTTGCCTGAATTCAGAATTTAAAGCGTATTTTATTAGATCTCCTTCTGACACAAAATTCCTCAAGGTTTTGTATGCAACTGTTGCTAATCTTCTGTAAAAGTCTTGCAAGTAAACAGATATGGAATTTTTTTCAAACTCCCCATGATTGTGGCATAACACTGTTGGCAAGTGTTGCTTTAAGACTAGACACAAAAAAAACCCAGTCTGAGCTGCCTTAAAGACATCAGCAGCATGAACTGATTTCCTAAACAATGTAAATTTCTTCACTGATGGTGGTCCCTGCAGTAAATATAGCTCTTAAGTGTGGTGAAGTCCTTTTGGAGAATGCCCAGACTAGCTGTGCTGATGAAACTCAAACCTGCACTCTAGATATTAGCTAAGCTATCAGTATTTCTTCCCAAGTAAGTTACAGTAAAATTCCATGGGACTGAAGGCATTTGTCAGATCTCTGAGCCCATTAGTTTAATTACACTATTTGACCATATTGCTTTACAGGTTAATGGAAAGGTACATAGTCTGAAAGCAGTTCTACACAAAAGTTACACAAAAATAACTATTTTGGACTGAAGTTCTCTACTTCAGTGGATGCGAGCTTATTGTGGTACATTGCAATACATAATGAGGAGGCTATTCTTGTGGTGTGATCAATTCAGCAGACACCCTCAATGAATATGTCTTTCTGTCTTAATAGTCATCTTCATTAGTCTGTTCAAGAGCTTAAAACGTTTGTGTGGTTTAATTTCAGACTGCACATCACTTATTCTATGCCATTTCTTAAGTATATGAATCGGTACTTGTGCTGGAAGGTTAATTGTTCCTCTCTAGTGAATAAGCTGAGGTTTATAAATAAGGGCCAGACTGACAAAACAACTGGGGCTTTGGTTTACTTGAAGCATACTATCAAAAAAAGAGATTGATAGACCTGGGAAATTGTAGCACATTTCAGCATACTCTTTACCTATTCTGAGAATTCACTGAGTCTTAAGCCCTTTTACGACTTAGAGACCTACCATCCACTGAGTTTATCATATTAGTTTCTTAACTTTCTTTTTAAAACTCACATGTTATCACCACGTATTATTATGCTGTGCTATCATGAGTTGCAGAAGTAATAACTATGACTGTACATGTCTTAATTTTCTTTTTTCCTACTTCTATTTTTTTTCATATTGCTTATCCTTGTGTGGACTTGAAATGTTGTGAACAGCATACATCTGTGGTGATCAAGAAGTATTACTTACCTCACTGCCTCTACATTGCAGCTACTGCAGAGTCTTACTAAACCTGTAAGTAATGCAGGTAATCTTGAGATTGTGTTCATATTCCATCCACTTTTTCTCTCCATACTTATTCCCTAACATCCTTTTTGATAGCATCAAAACTCTGGGGCTTCTTGGAATCTTCCTGACCAAGAAAGCCTCTTTTTGCTCAGGTTGCTCTCTCTTGGGAAGAAGCACCACTTGGTTCATGTGTGTGCTCATCCATGGGAAGGTGGCTGCTCTCCGAGGACCACTGACTCACCTCTCTTCCCCTGTCCAAGGTGCTGAGTCAGAAGCTGCTTTATGGGTCCATTACCTGAAATGGAGCCAAATCCTCATTCTGTTTCCCTTGGGTTTGGGAGTCCTCTGCCCTACCTTGTCCTAAGATTTTCCATGGATATTTAAGATGTTGAAAGAATGATATCAAAGCTCTTGGAAAAAAAACTGCAGTTTTTTGTAGCGTGAGTTCCCTGCAGGGCTAAAACAGCTGAATTTGAGGTTCAGTGCTGCAGGTAACTGCAGCTATTGGGTTTCTAAAGAGTTTGCTCATTGTTAGTGTGAGCAAGATAAGGTGAAGGGTCTCTTTAAGATAACAACATTTTTATGTCTTCAACATGATTGAAGGCCTGCCATGTGAAATATCAATATGTAAGTTTCAAAGCTGGTTATAAAAATGGAGTAGAGGATTTCAGAGAGAACTTCAATAAAAATTATAACAAGCCCCTTTTATGCTTTTTGCTTAGCATTTCATCATATCCCAGATCCTTTTCCATTGAAAACTTGAACAGGAAACCCAGTTATTCAACAATAAATTGATCCAAAAGAAAATTCTGGCTATTTTATATATATATATTTAT
>NW_010523731.1:984-9592 GCF_000687285.1 Phaethon lepturus | reverse complement strand
CCAGCCAGTTCCTCACCCAGCGAAGAGATGGGTCACTTCCAGGGTCTTTGGTTCTCATCCCAGGGCTTCGTTTGGGACTCTGAAATAAATAGTTTACCATGCCAGGACTTCCAGGACTCCTGCAGTGGAGCCAGAAGCCTTGTGGAGCAAGAACTATGGAATTTAAGTTATAGACATTCAAGTTTGTCCTACAGTTATAGGTACGGTGCAGCTGGTATCAGGGCTGTGCCTGGGTGCACGCCCTGCACATTTAAGCATTAGTTCCCTGGGTGGTCCCAGAGCTCCCAGCTAGTCTCTGCAGAGGTGACACAAAGGACTGATCTGAGACAAGGTGATTGCCTGAGCTCCTGGACACCCTCACAGCAAAGCCTTTGCCGAATTCCTGCAGGAGTAAGTAGGTGGGAGTCCATGTGGGAATTCTGGGCAGTCCCAGGCAGCTCCTGTTGTGCTTAGATCATTTTATAGACACTATTTGGTGTGTCAACGTGCTAGCATCTAGGATGGAGAATCTGGCCATGCTGGGGACTCCCCCAGGCAGTACCTGCTGCAGACCTGACAAACTTATACATAGATGAGATACTTCTAAATACTCAGTAGAAATTGTTCCTGCAGATGCAGAAATGGTCATGTAGAACAGCCTCCTGCACAGAGTAAAGATAGTTAGGGGGTGTTTTGCTCATAGTTTAAAATAATCTATAGCAGGTCATGTAGGACCCCGACTCAGCTGGACTACAGGCACTGAGCAAGATGGTGGTTCAGGGAGTCTCACCCGATCCAGCAGAAGACACTGTTGCAGGGACCCTCACAACAGCGACTCCATTTGCCATGTGGATATTGAGCCAAACATCCCATCCAAGAGGTGTCATTTCCCACACAAGCATTACCCTATGCCAAGACCCCAATAAGTTAGGGATTTTCTTAAAGAAATAAACACTCTCCACGAGACAATAGATGTTGCACATTTGTTGTGCAGATGTGCAAGACTTGAAGCCTTAGAGCTCTACAGTTATCTCCATCTAGACCTTCTTGTCCAGCACTGAACCAGGGGTCGTGGGAGCCTAGAAAACGTCGGTGGGGCATGAACCCTCAGAGCCACCAGATTATTCGCAGAAGGACGCACAAAAGCCTGTAAGTCTTGGGTCTTTTGGGGCTCTGCCTGGTTGTTACAAACCCTGGCGAACATTTATAGCTGTTCAGATCTGTACACGTTCACACTGATTTCACTACGCCTGCCAGCAGTGGGCCCAGAGAGCTTCTTGGCAGTGAAAGGAATGCGAATACTGTATGAACAAAACATTAAAAAAAAAAAAAAGATTCTGACATCAAACAATAATGTTGCTTTTCAGCAAGCTGTAGCTGCTACCCTCAGATAGGGCAGGGGAAAGACTATCTGCAGTCAGACTTTTGACTGCTGTCTAACAAGTGGATCTTCATTGGGCAGCATGTGGTGCATGTCCCCATGCTAGACCTTCTCCAGGTCTTTACACTGTGCCCCAGGACTTACCCTCCACCGCCCTGGATTGGTGGTACCGATTGTCACATCGGTCCCTCCATGGGACTGGAGTTGTTTTGCCAGACTACTCCCAGCTCCCCCAGTCGCAATTCCCTACTTTTATTCTATCCCAGCCCTAAAACAACATTAAAGAGTCTGGATCCAAAAAAATTCATCCCCATAGGCTCGAAATAGCACTATCTTTAAGAATTCTGTATTCTCTGGCCAAGCATACACTCCGATTATACAAGCTTGTCACTGATACCGTGAATGCATTTTTACTATTATAGTAAATGCACAGCAATCGTACTTTTATTGTTTATGTTTTAATAATGGATTGCCACCCAGAAAAAAATGAAAAACGCTGCTGCAGGCAACTGGGAAGCGGTCCAGAGCTACCCTCCTGTGTGTTCTTGGTGCTGGATTTCAGAGGCTTATGCTTATTTGTCTCAGTTCAAATCTCATAAGAAAGTTATTCCGCATTTGCATTAGCATGAAGGAGCATATTCTGCTGAAATCACCCCCTTCTCCCCCATGTGTTTTGTCTCATTACATGTGGTAGAACCACAGTTCTACACGGAGGAAGTGTACTTGGCTAAATAACTGTGGTGACCACCCCACCAGTTGTTAAACATATTGTGCAGTTACTAATACTACTCTCATTTTAACAACCTAATTTTGATTTATACTATATAAATACTAAATAAAACCCCAATACTTCAAAAGCCACCCAACCTTTAAAACAATGTTTTCCATTAACTGTGTGTTTCAGCACAGTCTAACTAATTTCACCTACCAAAAGACCAAACTTCTTATACAAAGATGAAAATAATTCACCTTCACCATGACCCTAATTTTAAAAAGGATTCAGCCTACTCCACCCTGCCAGAAAATTATTCAGTAAGTAAGTTCCATACTAAATATGACTTTTAATTGTGCAGGGGGGTGGTATTAAATACAGAAAAATACATCTGCTTAGTATGTTACATGTATTAGTCATGTACCAGGAAGCGCCTACCACCAGGAGCTTTTTTCAGAGCCTGCAGGCCAGCGCTTATACACAAGAAAACACTGACATAAAGAAAAAAAAAACAACCCACAACCAAACTACAACATTAAAAAAGCCCTAAAACCCCTAGCAACAGCTATTCCACTTAGAGAATTTGCTTGAGGAATCTTCCAGGCAGATGGAAGAAGTGCTCAAACATCTCTCCTAGGACTCATCGTGCAACAGGTGAGATTAACCTTTGCACGATGCTTTAATGCCACATAACTGATGGCACTCAGATTTCAGTGTCAAATGCCTTCACAATTTTTCAAAATGGCATTTAAAGCAACCTTGTCCGTGATTTGTAAATATGGTGTTTTTACTTCCGATAGAAATCTCTGATTTAACAAAGAACTATGGGTCCATTTTACAATCGCAGTGGTGAATGGATCTGTTGTGCATAAAGGATCTGCTCCTACAGTCCTCACACACCTCCCCTGCCTTGCTTGGGTCTGGCCCTTCTTTTCTTTCAGGTGATTCCTGCCCACGGAAAGACAACTCAGACTGATTACACTAAAATAAGAAGATACTTTCAATGTTTCCCTCCTAGACCTGCCTTATGATTTGATCTGAGCAAACAAGCACATTGTCAGAATTCCCCCAAATGTGATGGTTCCCGTCTTAATTAACTGCAGGCACCTTGTGTCTTATTTCTAGAGCATAAGGGAAACATCCAAGAATCAAAAATACACTGAAGCTGATTCTCTTGTCTCTGAAGTCAGTCTTCCATTGCCCTCCCTGGACTTACACCTGATTTACACTGCCGTGAGAAGAGAACTAGCACAGATACCATCTGAAGCAAGAGGAGGAACTAAGACTTTGCAGAGCTCAAAAGTGAAGCAAAAAGAATACGGCAATGCCACATACAGGTGCACACAAAAAATAGAGTAGTATTACAGAGGAGCTCAGGGTGAGCACCGCTATTCCCAGTGTTGCAGTGACAGCTCTGTCCTCTCCTGTCCCTTGGTGGAGCAGGCTTTCTGCCTGTCCATGCATCGCCCGTGCAGCACGAGGCCTTTCGTGGGAAATCCACTACCTGCCCTCCGACGCGCTTCTGCCGTGCGACGGGTGGCAGCGAGACCCCGGTTGCTGGTCTGCAGCTCACGCTCATTGCTACGGCGCAGAGCTCCGAGGGGCTGCCTGTCCTCTTTGCCCTCCTCGCAATGGCGACGAGGGAGCGAGGCGCTGCTGAAGCACAGAGAATAGGGACGTCCCTCCTGCTTGGGGCATGTATCAAGCTGCTGCTCCCATGAGGATGGGTAGGTAGGGGAGCCTTGCTACGGTCCTGGAGGAGCCCTGGGGAGCCCTTCTCCTCCGGCGACCAGCAGGACCATGCTACTTCCTTCTCTTGGGCTGGGGGCTGCTCTTGGGGACAAACTAGTGCTGAACTCATAGGGTGAGCTCAGCACCATCTTTGCAGGACCAGTCTTGGAGAATCGCCTGTTTCTGAATTACAAACCCCTCTCTTTGTTTCCCTTCTGTCCTAGCAGACCGTCTCTGCTTCCCCCTACTCTTAACAGGCTGACTTACGGCCCTGGGAGTGGCATGGAAAGGGGGAAGATGACCTTAGCTCACCTGTGCCAGGGTACAGCTGGAGCTCAAGGCTACAGAAGGAGCAAACTAGCTTTTCTAGCCGAACTGCTCCGCACAAAGGAAGCAAACGCTTGTGGCACCCGCACAGCAGCACGGCCTCTCTCCGGCCGTGGGGCAGCAGGCTGCAGGCACAGATGTCTGGGGACAGACGAGCAGCAAATACCACAGGAGATGCTGTGGCAGGAAGAGCCCAAAGACCCGGTGGACAGCGTGCGTCACAGGCACCATAGCATGAGTGCGGCGAGAGGCAGGGCACCTCCGAGTGAGCCCTGCAGTAATGCACAGGATTTGACAGGTCGAGGACATGGGTGTGAAGTCTTTGGGCTGTGGGGTCAGACCACGTGGTTGTGACACATGGCACATCACGGCCCTGCAGCATTAAAAAAAAATAGGTTAAGACCAGGAAAGAACAAGACGGTAAAAATGCTTTGGTTGCTTTGACACCCAACCAGATCAACCTGTTTCTGATGAAAAGGAAAACCAGGGCTGAAATGTCTTGGACGAAATCTGGATTTCCACCACCTTTTTCCTCATTATTTATTATACGTTCAAGAATTAACTGCAACGCAAACCTCTGATCTTAGCATTTAAAACACCTTGGGCTTAGTTTAGGGAGTGGGGGGAGATTGGTATGCAAGAAAGAAAAAAAATAATTCAAGAAACTGCAAAGTGACAGGATCAGAGTAACTTGGAATGGAAAGTTAAAAAACTAATGCACTGAAAGAGATCTGCAAAGGAAGTGCAGGACACCCCGACAGAAAAAACTCTACTTTGCTATAGTGTCTACACTGTTGTTATGAACCTTTATTTTCAGAGTTTGTTGGTTTTAGTTGTTTTTAAAAATGTCTTCTGAAGCCAAGGCAAAAGGTTTTAGGGTTCTAAGCTTGATCCTGTCTATTTTAAAGGCATTTTAACAGCAGCAGGAACTAGCCCCAGATCAGTGTGCGTGAGAAACCTGAATGCTTCCTGGCACACGCTTCTGCATCCACTTGTGCCAGAGTTGTATCTGCAGAGGGGAAACATGTTCATTTGCAGCCTGGCCCATAACTCCCCAGCTGTGGGAACATTTTCTCAGTTTGCCTAGCTAACATGTGACTTGGGTAGGTGCACATACAGATTTCACACACATACTTCTTTCATGTACACACAAGTAGGTTCCTGCTTTGAAAAACTGAATGCATAAAGCGTTTGCTGGCAAACAGCTATGCATTAATTTTATTTTTAAATGCCATGGTGTGTGTAAAAACCTGGATAGATTCAAACTAGGAAAAGAAAAACAATGCTTTCATAGTTTTGAAAATAAGCCCTAATGCAACCTCCAGATTATGAAGATCTTCAGGTGTTCCTGACATCTTCATAACCCCACCAGCACCAATGAGTAATGATTGCTGAATGCTGACTTCAAAACCAACAGGCTCCCTCAACACTGGGGAAGGGGTGGATTGCTCGGGGGGGTTAGACAGGTTGCCAGCCCCCCACCAGCAACGCCTTTTGCAAGGTGTGACACCGGTCAAGTGAGAGGTCCCACCGCCATGCGCAGGGACATCTGCATCAGCGTTGGAGCCTGCCCTGCTGCATCCCAGCATGCATAGATACAGGAGGGGCTGCCGTGGGGGAAATAATGGAGTAATGGAGTAATGAAGTAGCATTAGTTCAGGCATGTTCCTCAGAAAGATTTCCTTAAACTTGGCTGATGCAGTGTTTGGGATCACTGGAGGAACTGGACTCCCTTCCAGCTCTCTCATTATTTGTCAGGTTTCCAGCATGGGGCTTCCGACACTGGACTTCCTCCCTGTCTAGATCCATCTGCTGAGCTGGTCTGTGTCAGGGTAACAAGATCGGAATGTCATTATCCAGACTTGACTTTGTCTAACCTCCGTCATCTGAAACATGTTCAAGGATCACAACCCTGTTTCCAATTTAAAGGAATTTTGGATGAGCTGGCTTTGAGCTAATGTTGCTACTCTGATAGTGCAAAAAGGAAGAAAAAGAGCGCTAGGAGGGTTCAAGCATCTCCCAAAAGTTCTTCAAAAATTACATCTCTACTATAAAATAGCACAGACAGTCGTAAAGAAGCCACAGCTATAGAAAGGCTCTCTTGTGTCCTTACCTTCTCCGCCTGGAAGTGGGGTCGGAGCTGTGTTCTCTGTACTGCTGTCTGACTGGTGAGCTTGCATATGTGTCCTTGCAATGGTTTTGCTGTCAGGTGGCCAGTTCATTTACACAAGATGTGAATGCTGACCTCTTTGCCTGAAAACAAGAGGAAAAAAACCAAGAACAGGCAGTGTCCTGACTCTGTCTTCAGCAGCCCCTCTAGTAAAGCTGAGCCTGAAGAACCTCCTCAGCATCACCCTCGCAACCCTTTCTGTATTCCTTTTTCTATATTTTTGCTCTCGTGTGCACGCACAGACCACAATGCCCTTCCCCTTGCTTGGGCACCCAGGCAGTCCCTCAGGCATCACTGCTGCGCTTCTGACCTTGACCTACATTGATGCTCCTTGTGCCAGGAGGCAGTTTCTGTCTTTTCCAACCCCCTCGCTTCTTCCAGTTCACTGAATTGCTTCTTCCATTTGGCTCCTTGACTTTAGCTGAGCCCACAGTCCCCTGCAGATCAAAGACCTATTCACAGCAGCTATTAGCATTATCTTGCCTGACTATTTGTTTATACAGCACAAGTGAAAGGGCCCCTAATCTAGTTCAGGCTTTTACATCCTGTTAAAATACTAATGGTAAAAGATGATTATTTGACTTGTTTGAAAGGGTCCACTTTTCACCGCAGACCCTTTCAGAAGGGCAAGTGATGGAGAGACTTTTGCTAAGCTTTGTCTGCACTGGAAGCCTTTCTTTTGACTAGGGATGGGAGCTTGGAAGTACCGAGTGCTCTGCCCGTCCCACCACACGTCCTGGCTTGCTCGCAAATAGTCACACCAAACACTGGAATTGCAGTGTGGGTATTTACAGATTATGTTAGCAACATCACTGTCAGGAGAAGTTTGTAGCTGAAATTACGCCTTCGCACTCTGTGGTGCACTGGAAACCACTAGGGACCAGCAGCTGACTTTGGAGTAACAGTTTTCTCTGTTGCAAACCTGAGCGCTCAACCGTTGCACACCCGATTAAATACCTGGTTTTATCTTCTGTTCCTGCTCCTGCTGCATGAATGTGGTTTTCAGAAGCTACCCTTGCGGGTGTGATTAGCAGACCTGAGGCAGGGCTGAGGATGGTAATGTTGGCAGGGGTACCAGCAGAGAAGTCTCGAGGCACGTTTTCTTTCTCGCCCTTAGTTCAGCAGCCAGAAGTTGCTCTTGGGGTACACAAAGGTAATTACAAGCCTGCACTCCTAGGACAGGAAAGCACAGACAGCAGGTATCAATCACACGGTCTCCAGGCGGGGAGAGGATCTGGGAGCCTGTTTGCCTTGGGCCTGTGCCTTATCATTTCTTACGCTGTCGTCTTTTTATTTTATTTTCAAGATTAAAATGTCACCTCTGTTTTCTTACAGCTCCGGGGTGGGGAGAAGGAAGGAGGAGCAGGCAATGAAGACTGCTATAAAGACTTTTTCATACCAGGGATCAATATATAGGATGCTGGCCCTGGGAAACTTTATTATTTACCTTTGCTGAAATGGGAAAGGAAAATAGCTGGAACAAGCACAGCTCTCGGATACATGCGGTGCAATTGTCTACACAAGGCAGTTCCATGGGAACCCCACCGGAAAACCAGACACATTCAGCAAACACGGCTGAGCGCCCAGTGTGCTGAAGGAGAAATGTGAGGCATTAAACATTTCCTTTCCTTTATTACCTTTTCACAACAGGACAGAAACCATCTGAGTATCTTTTCCTTGTAAATTTTCTGAAATGACTTAAAAAAAAAGTACTTAGAGATTTCCATTAGCAGCAGCACTGATTCTTTACAAACTCATGAAGAAAAGGTACGAAATCATTGGTAAGGGCTGACCCCTCGGAAAACAGAGATGCCTGATTTTATAACTTGGCCTGGTCACTTGGGCTCGGAGCTACACAGGAATGTGAGTGCTACGACAGCCGGCACTGCAACACCTGATTTTTGCATGCCTGTCCTTTACTCCCCATCCTTCTCTCACCTACCTGAAGCTGCTGGAATTAAACAAGCAGACTCATTCACTATGCCTGGCACCTGGGAATGGGTTTTAAAAAAAACACCAACCCAAACATTTAGGGTGTTGTACATGACCTACCTAAATTAGCCAGTGAGAAATGCCGGAGAAAAGGGCATGTTACAGCCTCGTACTGTCTAGGGCTTAGGTGCCTTGTTCAGGTTTAGCGGGACATGCTTCTTTTCACTCTGGATTCACAGCCCTGAAAACTTAATTATAGCTTTTCACCTTGCATTAATTAACATGAGAAATGAAGAGACCTCTCTTCAGTCTGCTTTTTCTCCACCCACCCGTTATCCTTGAATAACCCATTGCCTGTGGGTTCCCGCTCTCCCTA
>NW_010523731.1:0-953 GCF_000687285.1 Phaethon lepturus | reverse complement strand
GGTTGCATTCCTGCCAGGGAGGAGGGACCCGCACGCAGCCTGGGTGAAGCTGGGTTGAGGAGGGTTGAGGTCTACCTTCTGCCGTCTTTTGGAGGGAAGGGGACCTGTTTTGTGTAGCCCAGTGCAAGGGGCATGGTCTGAGAGACCCTAATAAACCAAGGCAAGCTTGTCCAGGGACAGTCCTGTATGTAGGTCCCACCCACGCTGAGGAGGTGAGTCCCACGTTAACCTGGGGCACTTGTGTGTACCTGGGAGCAAAACCCTGGTGTCAGAAACGAATGGCATCACTTCAGAGAGGAGCAAAATGCCACATTTAAGGACCCACATGACTCATGTGGCTGAAAGGAATGGGACTAATAACCTCACTGGCCACCCCAACCTCCCCAAATTGTTGCTCCCACATACACCAAATGGTCCAGAACCACTGGAGTTTTCAGCCCAGCTTAGGAAGGGGCCAGAGATGCTCTGCAAGGAGCAGAAGCAAAGGCAGTCCAGGATGTGCTTGGTGTCTGTGGTGAGGCAGCACCTCGAGGCCCACTGGTGGCATCTCCACACCAGTGATCTGAAAGCTCTGCCCTCTCTGGTGCCTGAGCTGGAGCCTCAAGCCCACCGTCAGGCACCGAATCACTTCCTGGGAGGAAAGTGAGCGTGGGAAAAACTGCAAAACGGGCAATGTGGCCTCCATGGCCTCCAACCTTAAAAATTTGCCATCGAAGGGCAAAGAGAACAGTTGCAAAATGTGCAGAAGTGTCCGTGGCAATCACCACCTTCATCCTACACAGCCGTGAAACAACTCGGGTTCTGCTTTAGTACAGCTGAAACCGAACTACCTTTGTTCCGCCTATGAGTTTGAACCCACTGAACGGAGCAGCCTCTGGGGAAAACAGGGTTGCCTTTTCGACAACGCTCCTCTGCCGTCGGTCTCCTTCGCCTCCCTGCTTCCCCCGGCCGGC
>NW_010523730.1:0-24391 GCF_000687285.1 Phaethon lepturus | reverse complement strand
TTCTGGCAGCTGCTCACAGAAGCCGCCTCTGCAGCCCCTGCTACCAAAACCTGGCAGTGCAAACCCAATACAAATACCATACAGATCTTTTAATATGCTGACACCAAGTAAGTACTATACAGCTATTAAATGTTTTGAAAAATGGGTCAGTCAGCCCAGAAGGAACCACTGGTGGCAGCAGTTGTCTTTCTCTCTTCACTGTCCCTCCTGTAAGCCAGCCAACTGGATCCTCTTCCGTGACCAGGAGCCATGATGGACACTGCATCCTGCCATGGCACCTGCAGCTCTCCAAAATCCCCATGGGTGAAAGACTCCCTCCTTGGCTCAGACCCATCCTCCTACTCCTCTCTCAAAACCCACGGATCCAAACACACAGCCGCTCCAAGCCTGCACCTTTGCCAACAATGAAAAAGGGCTGTGACAACCTGTAGGAGTGGAAGATGAAAGCAATCCACCTCCAGGTGTCTACTATTGGGGCAAAAATGCCAGGCAAGGAACACCACCCCAGACGCTGGCAGAGGCACCGGGGCAGAGAGTGACGCCAGACACAGTGAAAGCCAAATGGGGCCAGGCAATGCCGAGCATTGGACCTGCTCTGGCTGCCCCTGCTCTGAGCAGGGCCTTGCTACACAGTCTTCAGAGATCCCTGCCAAGCTCTGTGGTTCTGTGACTCAAGAACTGTGGACATCCTTTCAGTAGGAATTTTGGGAGGAATTGATTTATCAGGTGGATGTATCATGAATATACTTTCATGATATTGGTATATTGCTCATCGATGACCTCAGCAACATGTTGTTCTCCCCACTCAGAAACAAAACTCACACTGAACTACCAGCTTTCCCCTTCACACAACACATAGGGCTCTATTCTGAGATTTTAACCAAACTTGCGCTTCCCATCCCAAAATGACGGGAAGTCCATCAGGGAAAATAAGAAGAATTTGTGTGTTTGTGTCACACCATACTGAAGTTGGAAGCAGTCATAATTTACTGCTGATAACATAAACCTCAAACTAAGGGTGAAACAAACAGGCTAGGTTCCGATTTATATTACACTACAGCAAAGACTGGAATAAATCCAGTGACTTCAGATTACTTTACTGCCTTTACCAAAGATCAGATTCAGGCCTGCAATCTGTCCGTATAAAAGAAATGGGGAAAAATAGAGAGTAATGACATTAAGGAATGCAATTATCCAACTGAATTGAATAATAAATGGAGAGAAAAGGTTTAAGCAAAAGAAGAGAGATATATTTTTAAAATTTATTTGAAATGAGATGGATATTCAATTAGATTCAAGCAATTAAAAAAACATTTGAAAGGGTAAAAGCTGTGCAGGAGGATGCTCTAACAGAACGATGACTGGTATGTAGGGCTTTTTTCCTCTAGGTGAATTTATTGCATTAGAAGTGTGGATTTGTTTTCTGTTGAATCTGGAATAAAACAAAAAGAGAGTTGTCTACATTTTCAACATGTAAGTCAAGGGCAATACCAGACTCACCAGTAGCTCCACTGTTGATGCAGCCCTGTGGGTCACAGTAGGGCTCTATTCAAGGCCCAAAGCCAGCAGCTTGTGTATAAACTAACCTGCAGATGTGTGGTCTGAAGTGTATCACAGGGCCTTATTTCTGCCCTATCATTTAGATTGGGAAACTGCTTACAGCATGCCGTGGGCGGCTTTCCTCCTTTGCAAGTGGACATAGAAGGAGGTACGTAGCATAAAGCAGAGACTTATCTGCTTGTTCAGAAGAGCTTCCAGGCTCTACCACTTAGCTTTAGCCTTGGAGGGACAGGGACAAAACCCCTCTTTTGCTTGCTCTTTCTCTTGGTCTCTTTTTAGACCACAGGGGGGTAGTGTCCATATTTCTGTTGGAAATACGTTGTACCTGTTGGAGCGGGTCCAGAGGAGGCTACAACAATGATCAGAGGGCTGGAACAGCTCTGCTGTGAGGACAGGCTGAGCGAGTTGGGGTTGCCCAGCCTGGAGAAGGGAAGGCTCTGGGGAGACCTTATTGCAGCCTTCCAGTACTTCAAGGGGGCCTGTAAGAAAGATGGGGACAGACTTTTGAGCAGGGCCTGATGCGATGGTTTTAAACGAAAAGAAGGTAGATTTAGACTAGGTATAAGGAAGAAACTTTTCACAATGAGGGTGGTGAATCCCTGGCCCAGGTTGACCAGAGAGGTGGTAGATGCCCCAACGCTGGAAACATTCCAGGTCAGGTTGGACGGGGCTCTGAGCAACCTGGTCTAGTTGAAGACGTCCCTGCTTATTGCAGTGGGGTTGGAGTAGATGACCTTTAAAGGTCTCTTCCCACCCAAACCATTCTGTGATTTTATGATTCTATGATTTCTACAGAAAGGTTCTGGATGATCAATGATCCTTAAGAAAATTTGTACTTCCTCCTTAACTCCGTCATTTGGCTTTGTTGCACGCCATAACTCAAATTTGTTTGTGTTTTTCTTTTCATATCCACTTCTTCTCCAATATTTAGACAGAACTTGGTGACTTGTATGTTCCAGAGAATTTAGTGATTAATTTCTGAAGAGAACAACATGTTTGTTAATGCTGAGTGTCAGACAAAAATGTAAGTACATCTGTTACCATAGTTTCATTTTGCTATTGGTCCAGCTTCTATCAGCTGTGGTGATCAGTCAGTAACAAGGAGGTGTGAGTTGAGTAAGAAGCCTAATTTTTCAGCAGTGAAATGAGTATTTTCTTCACTAGTCTATTCTCTTCAATTTTGTCCTCGTACATAATAATCTTAAAATGCATGCAGAACATTTACTGTACGTTTTTGTAATAACTCATATGCTGAATACCATTTCAATCACCTGAGTGATGGTTAGTCTGATTATCCAGAATGCTCCAACGTCAGAGCCTTGATTGCTGTGACAAACTTGTTATATGCCTTATACCAAATATAACAGTTTTTGATTGCTTTCTCTGGGGTTTCATTCTAGAATATGGTTTTCAATAGTCTTTCCCTCATGAGATGCCCCAATACATTAACAGAGAAATCTGTAACCTCCTGGACACCACTAGTTCAGAGTGGCCACCGGAACAAGTTACGTCAGCATTGATGATCACTTTCCAAGCCTTGCATTTCAAAAGAGTGGCTTATACAATGTTTAGATATTTCAGAGATCTACCCACTATTCAGTATTCCATTTCTTCCGGGACAGTTGCTGCACACTTCTCTTTCTTGGGAGCAAGATTGACAAGGCATGCCTGAAGATTATAGTTTCCCTGAGGAGGTTCTAGTCTTCTGCAACCATGGGACATTTATGCAGACTGTAAACATCCATCTAGTTTTGTTATGCCAGACTAGATCAACATTTCCTCTGCCTGAGATAGATACAGAATTTTTGTCTCTACTTTGTAGAGACTAGTGTTAATTAAAATGCCGCTTTTATTTGAGAGAAACACTATTGATGGTTCATACTTGGGGATGAGGATTTTCAGACTTAGCCATTACCTTGACCACATTTACATATATGTACCTTTTTTTTTTTAGTTTTTGTTTGTTTTTAAAGAAATACTAATTTATTCTGTTGTAATTGCTGAGAATAAAGTAATATATGCTTTCTTTCCACTTGTATTACAGCAGGTCTTATTTGCTATCAGTTTTCTTTATTGTTAGTTCGAAATGTTACCGTACCCTTATGTTTGATATGTGCAATGCCAAATTTTCTAAGGTGGTGTGCTTACCAAGAGGTACTTTTACTGCTCACGTTCCAGCCTCATTTTAATTTGGGTTTGAATCCATCACATGCATTTTTCAGACCGCATCTCTGACTCATAAGTCATTGGGTTCTACTTAATGGGATGAGCTTCACTCTTCATTTATATCCACATTCCTCATCACAGCTCTTAAACAACTCTGCCCTACTTTTCTGCACAGGTGGATTAAACGGATCGAACGCTAGCTGTTTAAAACAGTCAGTTGTCTTTGGTCCCTCTGCAGTCAATGGAGATGGCCAGAAATTTCAGAGTGATTCACCCCATGCAGAAGAGAGATGTCTGAAAGAGGCAGGATGAATATATGCGTGCTTATTTTAAGACAGGTTGAAGCACCTTCTACAAGTGTCTCTTTCTTTCTGCTAATTGTAGAGGCAGCCCTGTAAACTTGCTTAGATTTGAAACTGGATTTATAAATGCATAAAGTGAAGCAAGAAAAATCCTACTTTGCTCATCAGCAGTGGACAACCTATGATCAAAATGCCATTCCTGATCTCACTAGGAAGCACATACATTTGCTGAGGTTGATTGTTATTCCTATATATCAGAACCTGTATTCAGGTGTTGATTAATGCCATTGCAAGTACAACACACTGGTCTACCAAATACAGGCAGTCTTTCCTGAACTGCTATTTATTTCCATCAAAGCAGTGGAAAAATTAACTCTTTTCCACTCTTTTCCAGCCCCCAAAAAACAAAATAGTTTTAAGTAGCTGAACTGTAGAGATCAGGCTGCTCAAGATTCTTTCATCATGCCCTTGTCATTCCCTGCTTTTTCCTCAGTATAGTTCTTAGCAAAGTAAAGTCTTGGCTTCAAATAATAAGAAGAACATTTATTATTATTAAATATAATATTCTCTGTAAGAAATTTCACTCTGACCATCTAAATGCTGTTAAAGTTTGGTCTTCTCCAACCCCTTTCTAATACCCAGCTCTCTATCCACCACAGCCTCCTTAGCAGCCACGTCCAGCAGTGCAAGATACTGTCTCATAACTCTGTATTCAGAGGGAGAGGTGAGTATGGAGAGCACTCTATGGCTCTCTTCCAGTCTCTGCTGGGAATAACAGCAGCAAGATCAGTGCCTAGATATTTCCTCTCTGTTGCCAACTCACAAAGCAGTGATGGGGTCTCTTTTTCGCCTTGTTCATGCTCCTGTGTCCTGTGATGACAACTATGACTGACAAAGGATGGAGTAAAACTCAGTAGGGATATCAGCATATGGTCTATAAATAGTGTTGTAATAACTGAAATAAAAATAAACTTTTTCTATATTTAGCAAATATAATAATAAATAAATCTTCTGCTTCCATGCAGTTTCTACAGGAGAAAGGAACACTTAAGACTCGAGTTAGCTCACTTTTGCAGACGCATCTATGACAGCTGTGAATGAGCTGATTTCAGCTGATGACTTTGACCTATGTGCTAAACAACTACATTACTAAAAACCACATGAATATATAATAGCAGATATTAACAGAAGTGGTTAGCAGGAAAGCAGATTATAGCTTTTTATTTTACTAAAAACCTTTCAAACTCAAAACAAAGTGCTTACATCATTGTGGCTAGTGATCCATTGGTGCAACGCTTGCCCCAAATTCATTACAAACCAATCATCAAAGCTATCCCTTGTGACTGCTTCAGATGGAGCGTGATTAAATGCAGAGGAAATACATTACTGAGATGAATCATAATTCTGCAGAATGAAATCAATGGCGTTACACTTTTGAGTTGGACATTGAGGGGCGGTCAAAAGTGTTACTCATACAAGCAAGTGAGCAAATGAATCAAGTAAACAGCTTCAACAGGAAAAATATACTAATTTGACCATAAGTAACACTGACTATCAAAGAAACACAGAAGGAAACTTGAAAAATGTTTTTTTAAGGTAGAATTTTCAAATAAAAATTCCTTCATCGCATTACTATAAAATGCAAAGGTTTTCCATCACTTTGGATTTTTATGGTTTGGAATAAATGTAATAATTTTACTTAAAGTTGTTTGATGGCTCATTTGAAATAACATTTTAGTTCCTTCAACCTAGTTCTAAGCAGGCAGGCTGGCAACCCTCTCGCAGCAATGAGAGGACGAGATGCCTTAGCGAGTATCAGCTGGTATGACTTAAGTCACTCAGGTCAACTCAGCTGCCTAGACACAGGGTGTCCCGGGTGGTCCCTGCACTAGTATCTGCTAGCTCCATGTGAATGTCTTGGACACCTTAGGGCCTTTCGGATGGAACTAAACACCTCTGCTTAAGCTGCTGAATCAGTTGAATGAGATCTTGCCCACCTAATTTAGACAGCTAACTTGAGCCTAACAAACCAGCTAAGTGCCAGAGCGCCCTTTTGGCAACAGAGAAAAGCCATCACAGAGAAACCCTGCTCACCTAAATTAATTCATCAAGCTTATATCTATAGGCTCGCCCTCTGGAGTCCATGAAAAATGCCTGCCTTCCCTTACTCCCCCCTTATGCCAGGAGGACGGCTTTGTTATGCACCTGAAGGTTAGGTGGGAAATAAGGTGTTTCTGATCTAGCTTAACACGCTGATGTTGGTGTGCTATGCTGTGTTAACCACAGGCTGTCAGCCTTCCCGTCCACCCGTGCTAACACGCAACCAGCAAAGAGCACACGTAGAGTCAGCTGTCATGTCAACCGTGCCAAAAGGAGAGCTGCTAAGCAAACCTGTTGTCTGTGCCTGTCCACATATACCATTCACTTTGCTATTTTATAGAATAATGCACAAGAGGTCCAAATCATAGTTGATCTTGAAGTCATTTTTCAGCCTCGACTAGTATCCTTGATGTTCATTGGAGCAAAAAGATCAAGGCTGGCAAAGTGTGAAACTGAACTGGTCCCACCAGGACTGAATTTAGAAGTATTCATTGTGTTTTCTCCTTTAGCCGTTTCACTTTCCAGAGCTGCCAATCCAATTTCTGTCATAAAGCACACAACTAATAAAAAATGTAAAAATGGTTTTAATGCAGATGGAGAACATGAGTTCTTAGTACAGAGTATCTCCGTTACACGGGCAAACATCAAAAAGCAATAATACGCATAACCATGACCTAGTATTTCCCCATTAGTTAGCACACGCTAGTAATCCTGATATTTGAAATCAGACTGACAAATGATATAGATGAGTCTCACAAACCCTTCTTCCTGGAAAAATATAAGTATTTTTACAGATGAGAGAGCTCCTAGCGAGGTTATATATTGAGGCGAAAAAAAGAATGCACTCTGACATTAACATTGATAGAAACTGCAAAATGGGCAAAAAGGACAAAGCAAAAGGAGAGTTCTCTCTGAGGACAGTCTACGTCCCCAGTACAGGAACCTCATTATTATTTCATGTCCTTAATGGCAAGCCTCTAAGCCTTGTGTATGTCCTTCATAACAAAAAATTAATTAGAAACACAAAACAGAAATCTCAGATATGCAATAATTGAAAGCTGTTAGCTATTTCTTCTAGTTTTGACTTCATTTATATAGTACAATAGTTCTGAGAGACAGCAAGGTAAAACATGCAACTTTTCATAAATCCCAAATATGAATCACAGCATATAGTCTTTCTGTTAAAAGATTAGCCAGAGGGAGGCAAGGATAGAGAGAAAGCCTCTCATGCTAAAGGACTGCACAATTTTATCACTTCATACATTAAAAATAATTGGAACAATTTCTTCCAACTGTTTTTCAATGAGAGCTCTACTGGAATAAATTTTATAACAACTGGTTATTGTGGCTGTGCTAATAAAACTGATATACTTGCTCAGCTGAATCCGTGTGTGTGCACACAGGCTTTTTTTGGTGTAATAACAAAAGACAGACAAAAATTAAGGGAGAGACAGAGTCTAAATTTCAGTAGCATTTACCATGTCCAAGAATAATAAGATCTGTACTGAAGAAAGAGGAGGAAACAGAGGAGACCTATACAACACATCACACATTTGTAGTACCACATCATCCACCAGAACTTCAGTCCCTCAGCCTGCAAAGGACAACATGCAAGGTACAACCCAAAGGATGGGTTGGGGTTTTTTTTGCTTTAAAGAGATGCTTGGTTTTCAGATTACTCTCTAAAATGCTGTTTTTCTAGGACACACAGTTCAGGAGTTATCTTTTTGATGATGTCAGAAAAAGGTGAGCAAAAAAAATGCTAGCAACATTTTTGATTTGGACATCAGTGCATGTAGAATTCCTTCAGTAAAGCACAATGGGAAGCTGTTACAAAGGAACGACTCTGGGACAGGCTGTAGCAATACATCCAACAAAACTGAAAAAAGCAATAGTGATGCAGATAAAAATATGAAAGAAAACAAATGAAAGCTATATAAACATTAAATGATTCTGATTATGAAATTCACCAAAAGTACTGAATTCCTTGAGTTTATCATCCACCAGGATAAAGCAATTGATAGAGGTTGCTAAGCACAGACAAGCTGACTCAGAAATCTTTTCAAAGGTCTCAAAGTTGCAAATCTAAAATACCAGCCTGCAGTTCCATTAAATTGTCTAGGAAAATAAAATTTTGTTCTGATTCACTGCCCACCTCTGGTAGATAAGGACCCCTGGGAAACCTACTTTAGAAAACCAAGCAAGAAAAAGACACTACTATAAGTTATGAATCCTGGAAAACTTGACGTGTAACTCTAATTCTCAAGGGGCAGGATGGTTTTTCCTAACTTAGGGCTGTCTGTCACTGAATTGACCATGGGAATAGTTGAGGTCCATGAAATTGGACTACAAAGGTGCTGGACAGAAAAGGAAAAGTAACCACAAAAAGACAGTTTCTTCTTAAATCAGAGTTGCACTTGCTGAGATAACCTTGAGGGTCTCACTGAAGTCGATCAGAGAGTATCTCTGCATGTCGTGGGGGAATTGTTGGAGCGAACAGGCAAAGACAAACAGCCTGGACAGCATGCACATGGCTGTCCCTCCCACCGTAACTGCTGCTCCCAGGTGTCAGGAGACTGAAGTGGGTGAAATATTTGTATTCCCGATCATGATACTAAGCAGCTGCAACTGCATTGACAGCTACCCTGGACTATCTAAGTCTGTAGAATCTGGAAAGCTAGAAATATCTAACACTGCCTTTCTTGGCATTACCTCATGATTACTTCACTCATCACTGGAGAATGTGAAGGTGAAAAGGTTTATGATAAAAAATGGTTGTTGCTCTTCTCTGATGATTCAGGAGGCTGGGAGTGACTTTGAGGATGGTATGATCTCTTTCATATTTCTTATACTTCTGCAATAAGGTACACAAATTAAACTGTTGCTAAAAAAGAACAAAAATAGCTTGGATGACAAATAGAAAAATATCCTTTCTTTATAGTCAAGGCCATCTTCACCATTTAATTGCATCCACAGCTTTTTTAATTGCAAAAATGCCCCACAACTCTTTAGAGGAATATAACATCTACAGTGAGATTGAAAGCACCTGGCTTTAATGCTCTGAAATTTTGGTGTCTATACTAAGATATCCATTTAGGCCAACAGAGACAGAGCCATCTCCGGATTGCGATTCAGCAAGTTGATCCTTGATGAACATTTCTCCTAGGATGGGATGAGTCATACTTTGGAGGTGCTAGTCTGGAGAGTCAATGGAGAGAGATCACGTCTAATAATCACTGATTAAATTAGCTTTCCTGAGTTTGTCTGATCCCTTTTTGACCACATTTATATCTTGGTCTCCACAACATCCTGTGGAAATCAGTTTCATAATTTCATTAAACATTGTACAGTAATTTCATTGGCGACCCTATTTCTTGTACTGTGAAAAACAGTGACTACTTCTTATTCACCTGCTCCTCATCAGTCATGAAACAGCCAGACTCTGCCTAGCCTGTGCTCCATGTTCCCAACCAACTTTACTCCCTTTTCCCAGACATTTTATGACGTTACTAACTCTTTATTATTCAAGTGATTATAATTACAGATAGGACACTCCACCTGCTTATACAGTAGTATATTTTTCCACTTCTATCCTAGCATTTCCTAGCCATTTTAATTGCTATTTGTTATGAACTGGTAATTTCAGAGATCCGTCCTCAGCAATGCCCAGTTCCTCTCCTGATTTCTAGTAGTTATCTATAGTCATCAATATATTTTGTCCCATGGACATTACCTTCCTCTTATTGCCAACAAATTCACCTGCCGTTTTATCTTCACAATATTCAGTATTACATAATCGTGATGCAGCACTTTACAGTCAGATTGAAATATAACTGTTCTGGGTAATCTCAAACCATATGCAAACTTTCTCACTTCACTAGTCAACTCCACAAGTCATTTATGAATACATTTTTCCCCCAGTCTCCATCAATTGTAAAAATGTGTGGTAACTGTTTTTGCCTACTATCTTTTACCATATTATGCATTCAAAACTAGATATAAGATGGCTTAAACACATTGTTATCATTAAAGGCTAAAAACTTGATAAAATATTTCATAGATTCATGCATTTTAACAACCTGGGAAGAAGAGCTGTGATCGTTTAGGACAGAAATAGTAGAACTTCATACACAAATTCCTGGTTTATCTCCAATCTTTATCATTGAACAAGAGTAGAGTTTTTAAATAGGCACCTGGTCTTGATTTAAAGCTTAAACCAACAGATAATCTACCAGGTCTATAGTTGGATCAGGGCCTGCTTACACCAAATGCTGCGCTGGTAGAGCTGTTAACTCTCTCTGGTGTGACAATACAGGGGAAAAGTGAAAGGAAATTAAAGCTACAGCTTAGGAATAAGGTAAACAGTGGAATGGAATAAAATAAAATAATAACACAAAAATCCCCCAAACCCCGCAGCAAGAAACAGAGTAATTTTAAAAGCTATTGTAGCACTTGCCAGGAGCTTGGAACAGCTAGTAAATCAAATCAGAGGATGCAATATAACAACTGTTGGCTGCCAGAAGGCTAAGAATTGTTTGAGCTGGTTATAGTTGTAGCATTTCTTTTTTCTTTCTTTTTTTTCCCTAAATTACTCCAGAAAGACTCAGTATAGAGAGAACCTGTTACAGAATCCCCTCTGGAACTGAACAAGACTCCAAAAGATGGACTTCTGGTAGCAATATTTTTCAAACTCCAAGACAAAAGGGAATACAGAACAAATGATATTCAGGAAATCTGCCTGCTTTTTCATGATGGAAAAAAATCCCTTCACCTTTCCTGACCAGAGCAGCCCCATTACTAAGGCCAATGAAAAGGGGAGAGGAATGAGCATATGTCAGAAATAGGTTCAGGGAATAGGATCAAAAATCTCTTTCTCACTTATAAAAAACTGTATTGTATTCTGTGGGAAAATCTGTGTATCTTGGAATGGAAAAATGTAGACTTCAAGGCAAGTGGTATAAGGAGCCAGGTTTACAAAGACATGTAAGCCCTTCTATGGGTCTGGACTACTAGCTAATGTAGATGCTGTTATCTAACTGCCTTGGGTCATTTCTATTCAAGTAAGTCAAGGTGACGTTCAGTATAAACGTATCACCCGTCTCTCCAGCAGCTTGAGTGCTCTTATGAAATCTCATCAAGTATCTAAATAGCTATGCAAATCTCATCTGAAGTATCTAGTTGCTGCATTCCCTGCTCAAAATGCAACTTAAACTCCGTCACCTCTGCTTTCTAAGAACATGACACAAGCATACAAAGCAGCCCAGGCACTGAACTCGATGATGCTAGCCTGTGCATCCATGCCTTGTTGTGTGTGGTACCACTCCGTAGCATTTTGAAGGTCCCAGTTTCTCACATACTGCCACTGTGAAACATTCAGGTTGGCATTTGATTCTTCATAAAAATAGCCAGGCACATGAATAATCATATGTCATATTGAGATTAATCCTGAGGGGCTGTGAGTGCCAAGCTGTGAGCGCACATTAACAGTGGGGCAAGGAACGTTGCCTGAATAGCCCAGTGAAATTACTGGCTATAATGTTGCTGAGAAACACTAATACGTATATAGATGTACACACACAATAAATATAGGCTAAGCTGGTTTTATTATGCACATGTGCTTAGCGTTAGGAGTGTCTACACAGTATTACCATGTCTCTGCTGTCAGACAGCCGGTTAGGTAACAGCAAATTGATTGTGAATCTCATCCCCAAGTTGTCCCTCTTCTTCCTTGTGCAATCTCTTCCCTGTACTTTTGGCTCCCTGGCAGCACGCTTGCCAAGCCAGTGCCAGTAAATCTGTACCAGCTCATCCTGACTCTCCCACTTTTTCTTCCCTCCTTCCTTCCGACCTGGTTCTTACTCCCTACGCAACGCCAAGTCTCATCACCCCCGGTGTTTTATCTGCACTTTTTCTTTTCCTTTTTTGGCTCTTCATCAGCAAAAGCAGTGAGAGCAGCTATGTTCATAGCATGCAAGGTGTATGCGTAAGGGAAAAAAAGAGGTAGGCTTGCTTAAGCTGCAGAAGAATTCATCTGGGCAACATGTTATTGACATTTAAACAACCTTGGCAACTTCAGGCACAAGGATAACAAAACCACTCCCAAAAAGCAGAGAGGGATGGATGCCCAGGCTGCCAGCAGGACTGTCAGCATCTTGTAAGAGAGGCAGCCACTGAATGGCAGTGACCAGGGACAGGCCTCAGCATGTTTAAATGATGCTGCACACTATATAATATTTGAGAGCATTTTATGTTAAAAAATAGGTTGTGAAGCTAAGCAAATTATGCAGCTTATAATTACGTTGTGTAAAGCTCAAACAACCCAAGGCAGCCATCCAAGAAACATCATGATTTACAGGCGTGAGATGCAGATGCAGGGAGGAAGGCAAGGTCGATAAAAATGTCTCCTTCACGTGTAGTCAAACGTGTGGCGTTTGCACGGGTATGTGTACTCCTCCGACTACTCAAAATCACCACAGACTGGTCGGAGGAGAAAACGCACATGAAGAGGAGCCGTCTGTGGGCAGGAAGAGCAGGAGAACCAGCTACATGTATTAGCAGTAATGGCAAGTGAGACAATGCAGCACATTTTCAGATCCTAAAGGGTCTTGGTGAAGCTAATCACCTAAAAAGTGGGATAGGAGGAAGAAGTGTGGGAGGAGTTGACACCCCTAAAGGAAAAGATTAATTTTTATATCCTCAAGCAGAAAAAGAGAATTCAAACTACCAGGGAGAGAGGTTCTTTCTTACATTTTCTACATGTTATTCTACATTCCTTCTCCCCTCACCCCTAACTTAAAGCAGTGTTGAGTGAACATATTTGTTTGACACTTGTAAGCAGGGAAGCAGAGGTCACTGCCCATTCATCTTAAATTGCCTAAGTTTCTAGCCTGAACTGGCTTTGTTTGTTTGTTTTTCCCAGAACAAATGCAAAAATGAACCTGATTCTTGCTGCTGTCAGTCTGCCTCTGATAAAAGAATAAAATGGAAATGGAAAAGGCAATGGGGTCAGAGATGTCACTGCATTTGTACTTTCTCTTTTAAAAAACAGCTATACTTCTCAAAAAAACTTTGCAGAACATCTAGGAAAAACTTTTTTTTAGGGTTAAGAGGAACAATCAATTTGTTCTTGTGCTCTACTTGACATATAGATCTGTTGCCAAAAAAAAAACGGAAAAAAAATGTAAATCTGACAGGCATGGGAAAGCCCTGAGGAGCTGCAATCCCCCAAACAACCAAACAATTACTGTCTTGAAGTTTCCATCAAATTAGTGCCTGTCGCCAAATAAAGCCACTCGACAGTCTGCTCATTCTTCGCTGATGTCATACTTCCACCCTATTCCAGTTTCGGTGCTCCAAACTTTTTTAGAAACATTTTTTTTCCCTAACTTGAAAGGAGATAGGTTGATTTATGACTCCAAGAACTCAGCCAGAATCCAGAAAGGCATCAAACTGCCAGTCTGTAACTTAATCTGTTCCCTCAAGAAACTGAATGAAATTTTTTATTATTATTAATGATGACAGTAAATAACAAAAATCAGGCACAATTTTTAAAACTTTTGTATGACCAGGGACAACAGAAAACTGAGCAACTGTACTATTAATGCCAAACTATTTGAAGAGATTGCAAAAAAAACCAAGACAAAACTCTTTTTCTCTAACACAGCATCCACAAATCATGCACAGAAGAATAACAGGGAAGTTATTATATAGTCAGTAGCAGGGAACTTGATTAATCCAGGTTATTTCTTCATGGGTGGTAGCCATTAGAAGTTGGCTATCTAATCTACACTAGTCATCAAGGCTCCAATGCGCAGTGGAGAGAAACAGGCACCCAATTCACCAAGAGACAATTCATTCCATGCTAAAAGTATATATACAAGATAAGTGGGAGATTCTGGAGATGCCTACTCTTATTTGACTAAGAGGAAGGCCCACACAATTAGTTTAGACTAAACATTTAACTTCTAGACAGCTAGGATGGCATGAAAAAAATTCCACCCCTTGAGCTCAAACTGAGCTGACTCTCCTAGTTGTGTTTCAATCCTCATGACCCAAACCTAGGTACTACCTGGCTGGTGAAGTCCAGTGAGGAGGCAGTGGATCTTGGCTGAACTTGTGAGACACAATACCAGCTCAATGCCACAGCAGCCCCTGCAACAGACTCTTGCCAAGGAATTGTCTTTCTGCCAACACAGCCAGTTACCAACCCATTTCAAACAGCTCTTCTTTGGGGTCCAGATTTACTAAGAAAAATCACACAGCTTTATGTTCTCTGATTTCTCTGGCCCTTGTATGGCCATTGTCATACATTCATTCAGTTAATAAGCTTCTATTGGATAAAAAATGGGGACTGTGTTAACTATTTTTAAAGATATTTGTAACAGTTTTGACAGGTTAGTACCATTGACATGCTGACACTTCCATAGGGAATGGCTTACTACCAACCGGCTCCAGTCCTTGCTAATTTAAATATAGGAAAGAACACAAGCATTTCTACAGTATTATATTTCTATAATTCTATAAACTCATTTTGTATGAATGTATCAGTATAAAGTAACTAGAAAATAGCATCTATCTGGTGTTACATAAAGAATTAGTTGTAACATCCCCACTGCATCTACAATGCTTAGTTACAAGCACCCAGACATAGGAAGATATCCTTTAAGTCCTACTTCTCCAAACAGCATAGGTCATTTTGCCATTTTAAGAGGACTAAGTTACTAGGCATCTAAGCATAGTGTAAATTAATTAAACGGGTTGAAGCTAATCCAGTCACACCCAAAGGTCCCAACTGAGACACCGTATAGCTCTCTTTACTTCAAGGTCTCATGATGTTTCCCTAGGTTCTTGCTTCTCTTAAAGAATTGTCCTCTGAATATAGAAATGAGATGCAATCGTCGTTAACCTCAGGCTTAATTAATTTTCTTTGACTTGCTTTCAATCATGACATATGCTCACTTTGTCCTTGCTTTTGCTGTCTGAAGCAGTTTATAAAACTTGAAAAAAGGATTCCTTTGTATCATATGGAAAATAACTGTGCTGTAAGGAACAACACCAAGGCTGAAAAGCCTAAAATTAGATCTGCAAGTTTTGCTTTCATTGGCAACGATGTGTGTGCATTCATATTGCCCCAATCCTGTAGGATGTATGCTACCTCTTCTATTCTTGCGAAACACACTACTTTCTGAAAAACACTGAAGTTTAAAATTAGCAAAACCTTCCCGATTCAATGTTATACTGACCTTGGTAATCGGTTATTTTGATCACATTCACCTTTAGGCTTTAATAGTGAATTACAAGATCAGCTTATTTTCAAAAGCAGTAGCAAAGAAAAAGCATTTGCAGAACAAAAAGTAGAACATCCTTGAAATGGTGCATGGAAAAATCCTGTAATTTCCAGGTTGCACTTTTTTTTTTCCCCTCTTAAGAAAACTCAAACACAAATCTAATAGCTGTATTTTTCTATCCTGAAAGCAAGCTAGTGAGGAGATATGAACTATATAAAGTGGCTGGTGCTGGGCAACAAGGGACTAAGAGGAATAGTTTAATCGTAACAGGTTAGCATCTACAATATACCCATACTCTTCTCCGCTACAGCCTTTCAGTAGTCAACAGGGGGAATAAATGTATCCAAAAGGTCAGACTTCATGGATTTTCAAATGAAGAAAGCCACAGAGAGGCTAAAGTGAAACCGATGCTAACTACTGTCTTAAAGATAATGCAAGCTGTTGCTAGTGTAGTGTTTATTTTGAGTGTCTCCTCGTGGAATTTCAAGATAAAATATGAGATTGGCAGCTGGCCTGAAGGGGGTAGAGTCAGAACAATCCAATTTCAACAAACTATCAAGATGAACTGTTGGGAGTTATTTTACAGGTTTATGGCTATAGCTCACTCTGAAGTGCAGTGTTATTAATATTCGTAGAACACTACAACATAAATAGCAAAACTACACCCACCATCCAAATATCTGCAGTACGCTCTGACAGAGCACTTTTTAGATAACTAAATACCATCATATGTGCTACAAATGCTATACCTGAGTTATGATATTAGATACAGATATAAGTAATGCAACAGTTATTTATCCAAAAATTCTGATGTGGATCTCTAATGTAGCACTAGCACTAACAGCCTTAGGCACAAAATCAGGGGGCAATTTTCTGTCAGAAAACAGAATTTAATTCTAGCACTGTTACAGTGAACAAGGAGACAAACAGTTTCTCGGAGTTAGGACCAGGGGAAGTCTAGACAAAGCTGGTCCTGAACTGCATTCAGTGTTTCCCACTGGAAAATCTGTGGCCATAAAAAATAATGTTTTCAAAGTAAAGTAAGACAAAGAGCAGCCGGAGAATACTATTTATTTCATCACACTGATTTTGTCAGTATTTCCTAATGTTTCCTACACCCTGGAAACTGCGTAGGCTGTCCTTCAAGCTTCACTTGCCCAAGCAGCAAGCGCCACTGGTCACACAGTGGCATTTCAGACAATGTCGAGCTTTTGGAATAGGAACCGAGGCCAGTTGCATCACTGAGACAAAACGGAGGTATTCACCACCAACTGCCTGGTGAGCAGGTTGTCACACCATGGAAACCCCGAGAAAGGTAAATACACCTTTCACAGGGCCAGGAAGTTTTGTCCTAGTTCCAACCTCAGGATGAGGTAATTTCTTCCTGGGACAGCCCTTCTTTTGTGCCTGATTAGGCCAGGTAATTATCTCCTGGATTTTGTGGGTAGGAATACAATGTGCTGTAAGTCCATTTACGGAGCTGTGGTTTCAGTCTCAGGCTTACCTTTTTATTCTATTAGTTCAGACTAAAATAGGTAGCTGATAGGAACTACAAAAGGTATTCCTCAGAAATTCAAGGTAATAACACTCTCATCCCTTTCTTATTCTTCTGAAAAGCATCTTACTAACATAGCTATGTTCCCAGAGAGTAACAATTTTCTAGACTAAGAGTATCTACACACAGAAGTATTTTGCAATAGCTTTTCCCAAACACTAGGAACAGAAGAATTCCTCTTTGCTATTCACTTTGTTACTTACACGTGATCTCCCATTTTACATAGAAGGTATAAGATCCATGGACCTACATACTTACAGAAAGAAATTTTATATTATTTGTTATTGATTATAATGGATAATCATCAGTAGAATTGATTCTACTATGGGATTTTATTGAAGTGCACTGGAAGGACAATTAAAACATAATAAAAATTGTTAAAGATTCTACAGTGAAATGTAGAATCCTTTTTAAAAGATTTAAATTAAATTAAATTAAAATCAAACCAAACCTGTTTACAAGATTTCCCACAGATCCACAGATCCCCACACAAGCTATGCACAATGGTGCTGAATACTTTATAAACTTTATATACTCCATACTGTACCGTATAGAGGTTCTGCATAGAGGTAGAAGGCAGCGTTCCAAATTAATTCATGAGTAATGTAATGTAGAGAAAAGTAAGTTAGGCTCTTCTGGAGCCAACTGACAGAGCAAAGCTAATGGCACGATATCCTGAGTCTGTGTGTGAAATAGCCGAGTAAGAAACTTTTTCTCAAAGCTTCACACAGAGCTATGTGAGGGGTTAATGTGAGGTTAAACTTGCGACCTGGGCATAACTGATGCAGGATGTTTATTTCTTAGGAAAAACAGGTTACTGCCCAAGCTGTCTATGGTGCCTTCAGGTCTTTATTCGCTTCGAGTGTCTTCGTGGTAGGTCCCAGCCGTCCTTAGACCAGTGGGTGCCGAGGCCAGTTCTGCACTGGAGGGCCAAGCGTGCCCCAGCTGCCGGGCACGTCCCCGGGACCGCTCTCCCCAACCCGCCCAAGGCACAGAGCTGGTGTCAGCAGGCTGCGCCCACGCCAGATGCAGAAGCTGCATCCTCTGTGCTTTACTCCACATCATCCATTCCCCAACCAAGGAAGTACTTATTTCACTCCAGTGCCGTCTAGACATGAGCTAATATGTATGCAATGCAGATGGCACAGGAGAACATTACCTGACACAAAACCAGAAGAAACCATCTGATAAACTTCAGAGAAAAAATTTAGGCAGGTTGAGTAAGCTTCATGCTACTGCATATATTCCTATCATGGTCTCCTCTTTGAACAGCTATTCCATCTGCTCACTGCTTGCTACTTCCCACCAGCCATATTCTGCCTTTCCACTACTGGAGGCTTGTTTTTATTTTGGTTCAGTGGAAGGAAGATTTGGAGAAATCCTTGCAGGAATGGCAGTGCGGGGAGCTGCCCTGCCTACTAATCGATGCATGCTGTGCTGTTTCCTCCCTGCTGGTTCATCTGCCCCGTGGGAACAAGCAAAACTGCACTGACACATTAAGGCATGTGCAGTCAAAGTGCCTCAGGCAGAAAAATAAGTGAAGTATCAAGTGACTGAGCCCCTTCAGTTAGCCATGAGGTGTAGGGCTGTTCCAGCCAAAGCAAAGTCCCACCCCAGCTAAACCGTAACTTTAAATTTTTCATTTAGAGTGATAGAGTCCCATTGAACAGTCCGAAGCTACAGGAACAGAATACAACTGGCAAGCTCTTTTGCTGAAAAAAAACCAGACTGTGGAGTTCTACTTTCAGAATACACATCTAAGCTGAAAAGTTTGTTTTATGAGCTCCAGAGTCTTGCTGTGTTGAAAAAAATTTGTACAACCAACTCTTAGATATGGCAGATTTTCATCTTTTGTAATGTGGACTTGGCTGACAGCACTTAACAACAACTTAATGGAGCCTGATGGACTTGAATTGGCTTATATCCAGTGTGATTGGTGCTCAGATGACTCCATTTTTAAATATTTTTCCATAATAATAAATTGGAAGTAATGATCACCTACAGTTGGCCAAAGAAATAGAGATATTTCAAAGGAAAAACAGGGAACACACAACTTCTGGGACTATTCCACATAAAATACGTACCTTTCATTTTCTTCTGCTCTAGTAATTTTTAAAAAACTGTTTTTACCAGGTCTCAGTCTTCACATTGTCACACCCACTCCCCTCCGAAACAAGAAAGAACAGGTAATAGCCACTTCTGCCAACTCTTACTGTAGTGACAAATCTCGGGCACAACCCACAGATCAGCAGACTGTAACTGGTTATGCCTGTTCACTGCACTGTCCTGAGAAATCTTCACATCCCAGTTTATTCACAGTCAAACCGATTTCTAGGTAATGCTTCACATGTCCAAGTGAAAAGCCGCAAAGCCCATCTAAAATGGAATTCATTCAAAACTTCAATTCAAAACTCTATATTACAGGAGAGCTTTACCATTTTATAGGCTGCCATAAAGCATACAACTGAGGAGAGGTCAGCTGCATGCTTCTTTCTAAAGGGTAACTTCAAATCCAGATGAGAAACTGATCTGGGACCTTATTTTTTCATAGCACTTTGACAGCCACGTGTACGTAACAACTTTCGTATGTGCAGTGCTGACACCTGTATCTTATGCAAAAACCTGAGAAGAAAAAATATGTCAAGGACTATGGATAAACTTATAATTAAAACTGATGTAATAATTGTATGCAAATGTAATATAGTGATGTAATCAAAACCCAGAAATAACGGAGACATGCATCTCCTCACTATCTACTTAAAGAGCCCAATCCGCGCTTCCTCACCGACTCTAGTCCACGTGGATCACTATTATCACAACACCCAACAGAGATCTCAGCAGCAAAAGCACAGGAACCTGGGAGAGATGTAAATACGTGCTTATATCCACTTTATAAATATTCCAAAATTACACTGGTGGTGGCCTAATCATTTAAATTTAAAAGATATACTTATAATTAATACTTTTAGTTCATTAATACTTTTAGTTCATTTTCAGTTTATCAACTACACACAAGCACTGGCTTCTGTAAGAATTCATAAGGATAGCCAGTATTTCTTAACTGCACTGTTTAGTGTCATAGCAAGTACCTTAGAAAGCCAAGACAGAAGACAAGCCTCAGGAACAGGTCACAGGTAGACAACAATAACAACTCTCTATTAGTCCCATTACTCCACGGGAGGATGATTATATAGTGATTTTCATCTGACATAATCCAGTTCTGCTGCCAAAAAGGGTTATACCCTCCAAAGGAAGCTTCTAATTTTTGGAAACAACCCCTTGCCTATGTCTTGTGTATACCCTAGCATTTGTACAGCCATGTGCAAGGCAGGATAAGAAAAAACTGGTCATGCCCCTTCACTCAGAAAAGAAAAAGAAAAGGTCATTTGGGTGAGCTAAACCACAAAGGAATAGGTGGTAAGAGGGAAGTGGGGCACAGAATCACAGAATCACAGAATCACTAGGTTGGAAAGGACCTTCAAGATCATCAAGTCCAACCATTAATTCAGCGCCACCATGTCCCCTAAACCATGTCCTGAAGTGCCACATCCACACGTTTTTTGAACACTTCCAGAGATGGCGACTCCACCACCTCCCTGGGCAGCCTGTTCCAATGCCTGACCACTCTCTCAGAGAAGACATTTTTCCTAATATCCAATCTAAACCTCCCCTGGCGCAACTTGAGGCCATTTCCTCTTGTCCTATCACTAGTTACTTGGGAGAAGTAACTTGGGCAACAGGGAAAGCTTCCCTTTCTAGCAGATGCATGTGATTCAGTGACTGTATCGACCCAGCCAGGAAAAGTTGGGTTGGGCTGGATGGAGAGCTCAGCCCAAGCTGGTGCCACCATTCATCCTCACGCTGCCAGGTATGTAGGTCACCTGGTGCTGAGGTAATCAGACGGATTTCACTCAGGACAAACCAGCGTCACACCAAAAGCCCAATGGGACTCTGCTTTCATCCAAATTTCTAGGTCTGCATCCTCGTTCTTTTCAAACCCCAGATGTGGTCACCCTACCAGCAGATCTTGTTATTACTTGTCTCACTGCCAGATGCAGAAGACAATCATCAATACAGGAATGACACCTGAACTGTATGGGCAACTCTTTTAAGGAAGAGATTGGTCTATACTGTTGTATGGGACTGAAACACTTGTAGCTTATTGGTGAAAAATCTACACAAATGCCAAATGTTTTTCCACCTTGACTCGTAATAACTAGAAATAGGGTTTTTGAGGTTTTGCCCAACCTCTTTCAAATTAGCAGTGCAAACTGAGCTCATCCCATGAAAGGAACTTCACTATAGTACTGTGATCAAGCAAATAGGTAAAACATGGTCTACAATTCACTATGGGAATCCGGGCCTTGGATTCCATCCTGTGCTTTGCCATCAATTTTCTAAAAGCTCTTGGACAAGTCACGTTTCTGCCTCCTGCTTCATCATGTAATACAATGTGAATAAAATCACGTCAAATTCTATAAATTTGCCAATACTGTAGGTGTCATATCCCATTCAAAACTGACATCAGTGGTGCAAAACTACATGGCACATAAATACAAATGCAAAACAATGAGCAACTTGTCATTTAAATACTTCAGCATCAGGGCCCCAAACTAAGAGCTTTTTACTGCAAAAAAGCAGGATTTTTAAAAGCAGCAGTTCAGTCATAAGATCAATGAATCATATGATGAGCGAACATATAAAGTCTTATGCAAATGCTTCACATTGTATTTTTCAGTCCTTCTCCCCACTTAGTTTCAGGTCCCAAACGCCTCTAGAGGAGCAAATTCCCCTGCACCCACACAGAACTCGCTGCCAGACGGAGCCTGCGCTGGGGGTGTTTCTCTGGTCATTTTTAGGAGTTATTTGTATGTGATTTAAAACCATCTCAATTCCCCTTCTTCTTCCCCAAGAGCTACATCTATTGCCCATCTCGCTGACACGTACATAAAAACAAAGTTATCACAGCTCAGCTAGCTAGCTACTGGCATCTCGGGAAGGCTTCCTCTACGCGCCTAACTCAGCGAATGCTTTTGCCCTAGTACAGTTCTGATACAGCTTGTGTACCATGAGCTATGAAGAAGCAGTTCAGAGAAAAGTGGTAAACATCAGCCGGATTTATAACTAAATTAAGTTTCTCCTGGTAACTCAATTTTTCCTAGCAGTTTTCTCACAACACCTATAAATCATGAAAAGCGGTGAAACTGTTGGTAATTTTCCATTTCTAATTAATCACCTCTTTTGTGAGAGGTTCTCCACTCCTCAGTCTCTCAGTCTTTCTTAGATGCTGACACCTTTACCTTCTGCTGTCTTCAAATGCTATCCTACTCCTTTTCCTCACTTCCCCCTTCCTTTTTGATTCATTTAAAATGTCTTCTCCCTAGCACTAAAATCCTCGCAGGTCTGATCCTGCCTTCATCTCTGACATGATTCATGGTCACACCCTCCCCTCTTCCCCAAGCCTCATCTCCTCTAGGCTATGAGCTTGAACACTTACACCTCCATTACTAGTCAACTCCATGCGTTCAAACCAACAGATTTTCCCACGTATTTAAATGTAATCGCCCGCAGAAGTGTTTTGGTGGAGGATGTACTTTGCACTGTTCAGATCCATTCCTTGATCCAATTTTTCCAGTAGGGATCTGACAGATCAGCTCACAGAATGAGTCTTTATATTCTTATGGTGTTGGACTTTGGTCCAGCTGCTTCAGGGTGGGATTGATTCAGAGCAGAAATTTCCAGTTTGCATTCAACTCTATGGGAATTTTTAACAATGAAGCACCACCAAGTCATCCTTCCACTTGCTCCTAAGAATTTCCTCGATGTCTGTGCTTGTCAACATCCCTGCTAATGTCACTACCCACTGATGGCACGCATTTCCTTTCACTGTACAACCACGTCCCAGTCACTTTTACTGTAATTTGAATTTTTTCACCATAGCCAATTACCATAGCACAGTTGACACTTTGCTCCTACAACCTGTGTGAATTTGATCCCTTATTTTCCTAGATTCAACCTTTATAAAAGAGTACCTCATTACTCAAGTATCTACAGTGATACCACTAACTTCGACCATTCAGCACAAACAAAAAACTGCTAATTTCTGCAGACTTCTTGAAGGTATTTTCAATGGAAAACAAAAGTACAAGACTGAAATGACTACTAGTTGCTGTGTAGGTCCTACTAGAATCTTACTAGAATCAGTAATTTCATAAGTTACTATCCTGACTGACAAAATGCAGAGTTGCAGAGGGAATATGTTAATTATCTCGCACAGCTTCAGATGTTAAAGCCCTTCTGTATCAATGCTTACAACAGCAAACAGTTGGGTTTACTGGGAAACACTGAGAATTATCATCTCCAGCTATCTGTGTTACATACAATCCCAGAACAAACTTGACCATTTCATGAACTATTTCTTTTATCTGGAGATGACATTGATATATCGTTATTGGTCATCACTAATACACTCCTGTTGACAGTAAGGAGATGCATACAGCTGAAATGAGTGACATACTGCAACACCTTGCAATGCACATGGAAGTGGTATTTTCCAAGTATCTTTCTGTCTCCTCCTCATCTGACTATGGAATATAAGACACTCACTAAAACTCAAGCCATAGTTGGACATAGGTATTTTTCACATACTTGAAGCAGATGAAGTTGCAGGATTTTTTTTATTTTATTAAAACAACAGTAATACACAGCAACGATAGGACTGTCTGATACCAAAACATGAATTACTTTATTATTTTATATTTGCTGTGGATTTCTCATGCCACACCTCAAAATCTGGCTAAATTGTTTCTCATTTATTTATAGTTGCATAAGATGAAAAAACCTACATTCAGTGAAAAATATTTGAAGGAGGTATTAAAGTACTGTATCTCATGAGAAATAGCAATTATCTTGCAAACGGTTCTCTATCTCATTCTTGTCTAAAGAAAGCAAACTGTGACTGAAGAACTTGCATTAATAGATTTTAAGCTAATTAATAGCATAGATGTTATGACATTACATGGTATGTACATACTGAGAGGAGGACCATCGACAACAGTACGTAGAAACACAAAACGTAGAATGTTACGCTAAATTACGGTAACGTTTTCAGTCTCCTACACCTTCCTATCCCAACATTACACAGTCCAGAAAAAAATAATTAGAAGAAATACATAAGCTCCAATCCTACCGCACAGATAGGCAAGAAGCTCCCTACTGCGCCTTGCGCTGAGATACGGGGGTTAGGGCACGGAAGGGAGCGATTCAACGGGCAAAGCAGACGGGCACACGGAGCACACACAGCTGCATTCAACATCTGTTCGCCTTCTGCTGTGACGGCTCTTTGAACGTGTCAGTCTAGAGATACCTGGATACAAACCCAGCTGCTGAGAACGTGCTCGGGGCCGTACCGGCATCGCAGC
>NW_010523729.1:0-953 GCF_000687285.1 Phaethon lepturus | reverse complement strand
TCTTTCTCTTTCTCTTTCTCTTTCTCTCTCCCCCCCTCCTTTTTTCTTTCATTTTTTTCTCCTTTCACTTTTTTCTCTTTCACCTTTTGCTTTCATCTTCTCCTCTCCTTTCTCCTCTCCTCTCTTCTCTCTCCTCTCTCCTCTTCTCCCTTGCTAAAAGCCAAAGACAGAATTACAAATGCTGCTTTGACATTGCGGTTTATGGCATTCTTTGGGGGTGTTTTCTTCTGCACAGTGTGTTCTGTATCTTCCCTTTGGATAGTCATCTCTGTGAAAGAGAACATACTCCTTCTCTGGTAAGAGCGGAGAAGCATGGAAAAATTACGAAGTGTAAGGAACATACAATGCTTCTTCCCTTTCTCAACATCCATATAATTACCGCTAAGCCAAACCAAAAACCCTCAGGCTTAGATATCGCTAGAGTAAAGTTACATTTCGCAAGACAAAACCCAAACTCAGTACTTAAAAAAACTAATTGGTGACCAATTCTGTGTCATAGACTGTAAAAGCAGGCATGGTATTTTGCTAGGGAAAAGCAGAGGCATTCAGGTTCGTTACTGTATGGAATATAAAATTAGCTTTATTTACATTTACATTTCTTTCCTCCTGCTTTGCGGAGAGCAAATTTAGCTATTAAAACTCTTGATATGTTTGTTTTTCAATAAGAACAAATAGCACAAATAAAGAAAACATCGGAGGGGAATAGACGCGATGTACAGTGATGATGTTGCTTTTTTTTAAGTTTTAATTTCAGGGTGGGAGCACTGGAGCTGTGTTGGATGGGAAGTGTATTCATGCAATGAAAGGCCGCATTTGAATGCAGCTTTTTTGTTTACATTTTCAGCAAAACCAAGATGACACAGCTGGGCACGTTCAAAGCAAAATAAAAATAGGAACGAATAAATAAATAGTAGTAAAGAATAGTAGTAAATAGAAAAGAAATCAAGCGAGCG